>NW_023270380.1:227724-231919 GCF_011800145.1 Mirounga leonina
TCTTTCTTCATTTTCTAATCATTAGTGTATAGAAATGCGACTGATTTCTGTGCATTGATTTTATATCCTGCCACTTTCCTGTATGAGTTCTAGCAGTTTTTGGGGTGGAGTCTTTTGGGTTTTCCACATAGAGTATCACATCATCTGCAAAAAGTGAGAGTTTTGACTTCTTTGCCAATTTGGATGCCTTTTATTTCTTTTTGTTGTCTGATTGCTGAGGCTAGGACTTCTAGGACTATGTTGAATAGCAGTGATGATAGTGGACATCCCTGCCATGTTCCTGATCTTAGGGGAAAAGCTCTGTTTTTCCCCATTGAGAATGATATTTGTTGTGGGTTTTTCATAGATTACTTTTATGATATTGAGGTATGTTCCCTCTATCCGTACACTGTGAAGAGTTTTAATCAAGGAAGGATGCTGTACTTTGTCAGATGCTTTTTCTGCATCAATTGAGAGGATCATATGATTCTTGTTCTTTCTGTTATTAATGTATTGTATCACTTGATTGATTTGTGGATGTTGAACCAACCTTGTAGCCCAGGAATAAATCCCACTTGGTTGTGGTGAATAATCCCTTTAATGTACTGTTGGATCCTATTGGCTAGTATTTTGCTGAGAATTTTTGCATCCATGTTCATCAGGGATATTAGTCTGCAATTCTCCTTTTTGGTGGGGTCTTTGTCTGGTATTGGGATAAGGGTGAATGAAAAGGTAATAATTTCAAACACAGTGGGCTCTGAAGTTGCTTTCCTTTCTCTGAAACAATAATAATGATAATTAACTGTTACTTCACAATGTTTTGAAGGCTAAAAATTCATATATCCCGATATTATGCACTCATTCGTTCCTAGGTCCCGAAGTCATGTGCGCTGCATAGCACAGCAGAGTGGGAATTATGACAGTCCCGGGCGGCTTGAGCTACTCCAAAGGCCATGAGATATACACTCTGCTCCCTAGTGCATTTTATCTTATTTGGAAGAAAGCACATATGCATTCTGGAAGGTGATTTCACTGAAACTGTAAATATGATTATAATAAATCACAAAAGGCAAGTGGGAAGGGGCCTTCAGGGTCTTCTGCTTGCAACTGAGCTGGGGTCATCCCCCACAAACGTGCTCCTCTCCTCTCTTGCATGTGCTAGAAAATGACACCTCCTTTCATCAGTCTGAAACCTGGGAGCCCTTCTTGACATCATTTTCTACCCCCTCTCCATGCAACCCACCACCACATTCTATTTGTCCTATTCATTCTACCTCAGAGGCATTTTGTTCTTCTGTCTCCCTGGGTCCAAGCTCTGTTCTTGCCTCACGCACTCCCTACAAGTCTCCTAAGGTCTCTTGGCTTTCAGGCCACCCTCTTGCTGGCTGCAAGCATGATCCATAAACCTTATCACAATCTAGAAGGCTCGGTGTGGCCTAACCCCTGCTCCTTGCTCTATTCTACCTCGTGTCTTTTTCCCTTGCGTGACAATACTCCAACCACCCAGGTTTATGTAATTCCCTGCAAATGCCAAGATGTCCTCACCCTGGGGCTTTGCACACCTTTTCCTTTAGTCCTTCCCTATTCATTTTCCAAGTGTCAGCCAAATGTCATTTCCTCAAAAACATCTTCCCTAACCCTACCACCCATCAAAACCCGTTTTTCCTGTCCAAGCTTTCACTGCACCCTTTGTTAGTTTCCATGAAGACACAATACGCACATCTTTCTTTATTGGAGGACCACCTGTTTACTAGAGTCCCGCCACTGAAGCCATGGCTTGTTGTGAAAGGATAGTTCTTAAGGAGAGAAGATTGAGGTGGGGTAGTCATCAGGATGCCTCATCCTTTAGGTAGTGGCTGTGAGGAGGGACCTGGCAGAAGGGCAGCACACAGAGATTATGTAGGTGAGCCATGTAGATGTAATCGCAGGAAGATGTAGCCAGTTAGGAACCCATTGTGGTTTGGGCAAGCGGTGAAGAAGACTTGAGGGGCAGCGGGGGACGTGCCAAGAAAGCACATGTTTCCTGTGTGTTTAGTGAAACAACAGTGAGAGAGATTCAAGGGAAAATGGCCCTGAGTACAAGAGAAATGAGAAGTTAGGCACGGAAAAGAAGACAATGAAAGCACAGGATTTAAAGGATTTTTAAAAATCACTCTAAGGGGGCACTAGGTGGCTCAGTCGGTTGAGCATCTGACTGTTGGTTTTGGCTTAGGTCATGATCTCACAATTGTGGGATGGAGCTGCATTGGGCTCTGTGCTCATTGCGGAGTCTGCTTCAGATTCTCTCTTCCTCTCCCTCCCGCTCTCATGCGCGCTCTCTCTCTTTCAAATAAATAAATAAATAAACAAATACATAAATAAATAAAATCTAAAAAAAAATCACTCTAAGGTTAAATTTGTTCATGAGTTCAGAACCTTTCCCAACATCATTTTGCAATTTTTTTTTCATAACTGGGCTTTTTAAAAAAAGAGTTCACTTTGTAACTCATCAAATGGCGGTACACCAGTTGCAAATTGGTGGGCGAGAGAAAGAACCATGGTGGACTCAACAGGCACAGACAGCAGCTTCCCAAGATCTTAGACAGATCGGGCCCTTGGCAGTGTTATTCCAACTCGGAGACTGTTCTTCTCCCTAGTTTGTGTATCTCACAGATTCCTCCTTCTCTGAGTCTCCCCTTCCCTGAGAAGTCTCTCTGCCCACTTTAGGCACCCAGGTGTCCCCTCCTCTGTGCGAGGGCCCAGCAGAAGTGTCTCCAGTGAAGCATCTACCTGACTCCATTGTAATGTCCCCTTGTCCACAGGAACACCTGGGACCTACATGTATTGTCTATATTTATTAGCTGGGTGATCTTAGTGGGAATTCTTCTGGTTCCCAGCCCTGCATCCACCTGTTCAGGCTGGTCACTGCACTAGATGCGTTTATTCATTCATTCAACAAATACGTAGCAAGCTCCTACTATGTGCCAGGTACTGTTCTAAGGGCTGAGAACATAACTGTAAACACAATAGGCAGAGTGCCTGCCTTCATGGGGTTTTACTGGGGAGAGGCAGACACTGAGCATGTTTACAGACAAATCATCTATCAAGCTCCGAGGGGAGGAGGAAACAAGGGGCCGATGTTGCCTCCCTCAGGAGTGGGGGTTAAGCAGAAACCTCCCTGCTAGTACCTCCAGGAAGGGATATTTGATAGCAAATGAAGGGTTATTTTTTAATCAGGGGGAAAGCTCTCTAAAGTAACACAAACCAAAACATTGGTCTTTTCCTGCAAAAAGCTAGAAGAACCCTCTAGCAGTGAGGAGTGAACAGACATCACCAGGCGACTGCCCCTCCTTGACATCAGCCGAAAGGAAGAGCCATTATGAAGACTCTGCCTTAAAGACAGATAATTAAGGTGTCCTTTCTGATCCTGCACAGGATTTGTCTGATGTGTTGGAGCAGGTCAGAGTGGAGAGTAGAAACAGAAAAGGAGCCAAGGATAAGAAGTAAGAAATAAAGAGGACCAGGACATGCCAGGACAGGGAGATTTCCTTCAGCCCCACCTGGTTGAGTCCCGCCAATGCCATTAGGGAGGGATTAAAAGTAATATGGGCACATGCTATTTGCAGCTTTTGCATGTATGATTTATACTTATGATAACAGTTGAATAAATGGTGTATATTTCCCTTTATCATGTGGTTTAGCTATTCCCAATAAGCCTTTCTTGTTTATATATGATACCGAATTAAATGCAAAACATAGGTCTAACAAAGGATGTGGATCTGGGATGTTTTGAGAACATTTAAAACTCAATTACAAGAAGGCAAAAATGGCCCAATTTTTAAAATGAGCAAAGATTTGAGCACACTTTACCAAAGAAGAAACACAATTGGCAAAAGGACATGAAAAGATGCTCAACATAACTAGTCATTTAGAAAATGCAAATTAAGATCACAAGGAGAAATCACTACACGTGTAAGAGAGCAGCTAACGTTTCAAAAATGAACCATACCAAGTGCTGGCAAGGATGTGGGGAAACTAGAGCTCTCCCACACTGCTGGTGGGAATGTAAAATGGTATAGCTACTTTGGAAAACAGCCTGACAGTTTTTCTTTCTTTCTTTCTTTCTTTCTTTCTTTCTTTCTTTCTTTCTTTCTTTCTTTCTTTCTTTCTTTCTTTCTTTCTTTCTTTCTTTCCTTCCTTCCTTCCTTCCTTCCTTCCTTCCTTCCTTCCTTCCTTC
>NW_023270380.1:231929-275299 GCF_011800145.1 Mirounga leonina
TTCCTTCCTTCCTTCCTTCCTTCCTTCCTTCCTTCCTTCCTTCCTTCCTTCCTTCCTTCCTTCCTTTCTTTCTTTCTTTCTTTTCTTCCTTTCTTTCTTTTTTTTAAGATTTTATTTATTTATTCCACAGAGAGAGACACAGTAAGAGAGGGAACACAAGCTGGGGGAGTGAGAGAAGGAGAAGCAGACTTCCCATGGAGCACAGAGCCCAATGCGGGGCTCGATCCCAGGACCCTGGGATCATGACCTGAGCTGAAGGCAGATGCTTAACGACAGTTTCTTAAAAGTTAACAATACACCCACTATTTGATCCAGCCATTTCACTTCTACGTATTTACATATTCAGGAGGAATAAAAGCATACCTCCACTCAAAGACTTGAAGATGAATATTCATAGAAGCTTTACTGTACTAGCCCCAAACTGGAAACAACCCAATGTCCTTTAACAGATGAATGATTAAATAAATTATGGTATATCCACACAGTGGAATACTACTCACAAATCAAAGGAATAAACTGTGATTATATGCAACACTATGGATGGATTTCAAAGTAATTATGCTGAGTGAAAGAAGCCAGACAAAAGGAGTACCAACTATGTTTCCACTTCTGTAAAATGCAAACGAATGGATGTGACAAAAACAGATCAGTGATTGCGAGGGGAGCGGTGGAAGGGGGGCAGGAAAGAGGCATTACCAGAGGCCCTAGGAAGCTTGAAAGTGATGGTCATGTTCATTATCTTGATTGTAGTGAGAGTTTCAGAACTGTACACAGAGGTCAAAATTTGTCAAGTCATACACTGCAAATATGTGCAGGTTATTTTATACTATCAATAAAGCTGTTGTTGTTTTTTTTTTATCATATAAAACATGGGGTGGGGTGGGGAATGATAGTGCTTGAATGGCAGGAAGCAAGCAGGATTTGTCTTTAAAGTTCTGACACCCCAGAATGAATGGGTGGTCCTGCTAAGTGGCACCCTGCAGGGTGACGTCTGGGCAGCCCTGTTTCTTCCTGGGGTGCCTATCGCACACTCCCCTGGCATCCTGGAAGGCCCAGGAACTTGAACACTCCCATTAATCATCTCACATTTGGATTTCCGTGTATGGCACAGCTTTGATTTTCCAGTTCATCCGCAGAGTGAGCAGGCTGGAGACTTTGACGCCTTGTCTTTATGAATGTGTGTTCTGCACGTGCACTTCTGTCACCGTGGAGATTTACAGCTGAGATTCAGGTTTATAAGCAGTGAGAAGGATGAATTAGGCAACAGTGCATAGAATAAGAAGCAGTAGGAATCCAACTCTTGCAGGGTATTTCTATAAATGTTCCATGTGCAATAGTGACATGTGGCGGGAACAGATGCCCAGGATTTTTACTTTGAAGTAGGTTTTTTCATAAAAGGGAATGGATAGGATAATGCTAGCTGGAGGAGCGAGGGCCGGCTTGGGTGCCCCAGGTCAGCTGGGTTTTTCTGCTGCACAACAAGAAGTAAATGACTCTCTTAAACCTCAGTTCCCCCATCTATGAAATGGGCATAATATCTTACAGGGTTATTGTAGGGAATCCAAAAGAAAATAGCTACAAACATGTTTCCTTTTAAATATTTTAACTGTTCTTCACAAATATTAAGTATTTCCAAGTTTGACTTAAGGGAGAGGATTGGTCTGCTCCGGCTGCCGTAGCCAAGTACCACAGACTGGGTGGCTGAAACAACAGAAATTTATTGTCTCACAGTTCTGGAGGCGGAAAGTCCAAGATTAAGGTGTCATCAGGATTGGTTTCCTTCTAGGGCCTCTCTCCTTGGCTTGCAAAGGGCTGTCTTCTCCCAGTGTCCTCACATGGGCTGGGACACCATCTATAAGGACACGTATTAACCAAGTGGCACCTCTCCTCCTGGCAGCCTCCCCTTCCCAGAGGCGGGCCGGAGCAGGCTGCAGGTGGCGTGACACTGAGACAGGTGGGCAGGGTGGAAACGCGGGGCCAGGGCTGTGAACACTGGCTTGTGGAAATTTGTGTCATGCGAGCCAGGGAGCAACTTCGTTCTTCCGGTTTTAGTTACAAGGGGCAATGAGTGATTTAGGATGGGGTTGGTCCGGGGTGGGTATTGTCGCCCGTGCTGCAACCTGGTACAGCATCTCCAGATGAGGTGGGGTGGAAGAGAGCTGGCCCGGGGCCAGGCAGGTGACCCCTCCTGGGCCAGTGCCCCCGACCGGATCTCAAGTGTAAAATGACTGTTCGGGGCTGACTGGGGAGTGGGGTGGCAGCCTTTTCCGGGGCCTGCTATTCATTTGCTCTTGGAGCAAATGAAATGCAGGCCCCTGAAGGAAGGGCCCCGAACAATGAGGTGGCCCGTGCTATGTGCTGCAGGAACACCCGGGGCGGCTTCACCTGGGCGCTGCTCACCCCGCACCAGCAGAGATCCATGCCACCGGGGCACAAGACAGCGGAGGGCAGGCACCTGTGGGTCGGCTCAGACGCAGGCCTCCTGCTCACCTGGTGGGGACACAGGCCTTGCACGGTAACCAGGCCAGGGCCAGGGGCACAGGACACACGGGTTTGCAGGCATCTGCGTCAGTAACCCGAGTCAGGATGAGCACCAATTTCCTCTGGGCACATCCTTAATCGCCGGGGATAACTTCCTGCATCACTCATCACAAAGGCCTGTTGTCAGAGTGCTCGACACAGGTCTGAGGTCTTCCAGATTTCGGTGGACACCTGCTGGCTTTCACTCTCAAGTTTTTGTGGGTACATCACACAATGAGCTCTTCTTGCTGTTTTCCCTGACTCTTTACATTATTAGTGTCCAGGCACATGCGCCCCTGAAATTCACGCAGAGCTCTGTACCTGTTCGAGTGTGTGTGTGGGGGGGCATTTTTCTGGGGAAGAGATTCATCAGGTTCTGCTCAGCCAGGAGAGCCAGCGTGCGCCAAGGCACCAATGACTCGTTACCATGTCCCACGCGGAACAGAACTAACACCAATTGATGGGGGAAAGCCTGGTCATAGTCTCAGGAATCAACTGTCGCATCTATTTCTGAACCTTCATAATTTACATTTAATCACCAGCCTAGAGAGAGCCTGATGTGGGGCTCAATCGTGGGACTCCAGGATCATGACCTGAGCTGAACGCAGACACTTGACCGACTGAGCCACCCAGAAGCCCCATGGCTTTCCCCTTCTTATAAGGAAACCAGTCACACTAGAGTAGGGCCCACACTATTGATCTCATCTTAAATTGATCATCTGTAAAGACCCTATCTCCAAATAAGGTCACATTCATAGGTACTGAGCATTAGAGTTCAACATCTTCTGTGGGGACAGGATTCAACCCATGACAACCCCTCTCTGTATCACCACCATCAACACATGCTTATTCACGAACCAAGGTGTTGAACAAGGATGGCCTGAGCTGTCTGGCTCTGTGTGGACGCTTCTGTGGATTCTGAAGGTGTTCCTGCCTGGCCTGTGTGTACTGATCCAATCACATGATCTATCATTTGGGACCCCAGGCTGACCTGATCTTGAAGACGCATGGGGAGATCTGCTGAGGAAGTCAGGCTCTTCACAAGCTGTCAACAGATGTGACCAGCCTTTCTGAGAAAAATATCTGGCTATTCCAGAAGCAGGCTGGAAATTCATCTGTCTTTTCTTGTTCATGTGCTTTTAGTAATACTATTCCCTCCCTCTGCCTAGAATACGGCTCTCTGAGCCTTTTCTGTCTCTACCCCCCACCATCCCAATCTCTCTCAACACTCAGAACCCACCCAGCCTGCCCCTCTTATGGAGTTTTTTTGGGTCCACAAACTGGATGTGACTCTGAGTCTTCATTGGACTTTGGACCTCTTGCTTGGAATACATATTTGAATGTTAACTCATGTCTTTCAGCCTCCTAAATCCCAATCCAGCAGAGGATAAGGTTGGTGCCTCTGGGACATTTGCCCCCCTGCATTGTCTGGTCGGGTGTTCTGAAGCAGAACCACATCCTGCTAAGTGGGCCTGAAGCTTCAGATGGTGGCCTGAAATTAATACTGCCATCCCAGGGAGCTTCCTACAATCAGCTAAGCATCCTAACTCTCTATAGGGCATCACACAGACACCTTGACCAAGAGTTCTTCTTACTTTCCAGACCACCCCAAGGCACACCTGGGGGGTGAGAGTCTTCTTTCAACATGGTTGCCTGTTTGCACCTCAAACCCCCACTGCCATATTGCACTTGGGGCCCAGTCCTTTGGCTGCTGCACACTGCTCCAGACTGGTTTCTGGCAGTGAATAGGTACGTGCATGGTTAGGGTTAAAGGCTCCGTGGGCAGCATCTTCACCGTACTTTACTTTTCAGACAATGGTCTTGTTGAAAGGATGATACAGAGGTATTCTCCCCAAGTTCCTGGAATTATCAAGCTTTTGTGCCACTATTTGCTCTGTCCCTTTGCCCAGAGTGTTCACTCCACTTAGTCTGGCAGACTCCTCATCCAAGGACCATCTCATCATTTCTTCTACAAGCAGCCTTTCCTGGTTCCTTCTCCCGCACGCCACACACCATCCTCTACAACTTCAGCTGGAGGAATTCTTTCCGTCGCTGCGTTCCCGCACTGCTTTGTGAGAACCTCTGTTAATACAGCTGTGGGGCTTGTCTGTGTGTCTGTCCCCAGCTTGAGGACAGGGACTACACTGATTCACTTCTGTCTCCACCTCCACGGGCAAATTCTGGTGCTCAGGGTTGTTCTGTTTACTTTAAATAATCCTAGCTCTCCTCTGTTCATGGGTCAGACGGAGGTATCATGTTTTATTGAAGAACAGGCAGGACTTTGGACCAAATGCAGAGACGTCACAGTGATCAGTGCCAGGGAAGGGGACAGCACTCGTGGCCAGGTGCCCTTGGAATCCAGGTCAGACACATCACAACCAGGAAGCCTGAGGACTCTCTAGGGACCAGCCCTGGATAGCCCCACAGATGTAAGATCAGCCTGAGGCCATGCTGACTAGAGAGGACACGCAAATGGCAAAATGAAGCAAAGGACATGAAACGGCTCTAGAGTGGTGATTTTCCAGTATTGGGTCATCTTATGAGTCCTAAAATGCCATTTCTCTGAAGAGCTGGAGGTGACTGTGGTGGAAATTGTCTTTTTTAACACCTGTCTTTGGCCAAACAGAATACGGACTACCCAAGAAATCCAGAAATCTGGGAAGGCCTGTGGTTGACAGCCCTTGTCACATACACTTATCTGGTGCTCCCAGTATTATTACTACTACTATTATTATTATGTTATCATCTCCCACTATCGGGCATAACCAGAACCTGTGAGCAGGGTGTCAGGGCTGGGCTCTCAGCACTCACGAACTCTAAGACAGCCCCTGCCTGCAAGGGTTTACAGTTCAATGGGAGACACGAGCCCTTGCGGGCCCAAAGGAGCTCACCATACAGAGTGGCATGTTAAGGGACGCCCACAACAGGCATCCTATGAAGATCAGAGAACACTCGGCCTCTGGGAACCTCTGGTGACCAGCCCCGGGGGCCGGGTTCCCAGTGTACTGGTTGGTTCTACTTTGGTTGTTTTTATATACTGGGGCTCTGCATATTGTTTACAGAAAAGGTTCTGCCATTTTTTTATAGGTTTTATTTATTTACTTATTTGCCAGAGAGAGAGAGAGAGAGAGACAGAGCACAAGCAGGGGGAGCAGCTGAGGGAAAGGGAGAAGCAGACTCCCCGTGGAGCAGGAAGCTGGATGTGGGGCTCGATCCCAGGACCCTGAGATCATGACCTGAGCTGAGGGCAGACGCTTAACCGACTGAGCCACCCAGGTGCCCCGAAAAGGTTCTGCTTTTAAAACAAAAACTGAAACAACAAACACAAACCCTAGAATCGATTGGGTCTGAGCTCCTTGTTTCCCAGTGAAGAAACATAAACCCCGAGAGGTCTGAGGGGCTGTCCGGTATCATACAGCTGCTCAGCAGGAAGGTGGCAAACCCAGGCCCGAGCCAGGTCTCTTCACGGTTTTTACTTGTCTCTCCCCGGTTTTTACTTGTCTCTCCCCATTTGTGTCATATGTGTCCTTTCCTTTTGGGTCAGGGACTTACACTGCCTTTTCACTTGTGTTAAACACCGGGTAGAGAAATGTCCCTTCTGGTTTGCACAGCAGACAGCACGGTGTCTGTCACAGCTTTGTGCCCCAGGTAGCAGACTATCTAGCACACGTAGAGAAGGGCAGTCATGCCACTGAATCCTCACTTTCCAAATTCACCATTTTTATTGGACTCCTAAAGCACTGTTTGTATAATCTGTATTCCCCTAACCACTATAGCTGGCTAACTATGGTTGGGAAATACTTCTGTGTTCCCCCTCTTGGAAGTCCTGCAGTAACGGACGACGTGCGATGGTTGTACTTCTTCCCGCTTCTACTCTTATTTTCAGGGAGCCTGCAGAGCCCTCTTCCAAGACAGTCCCTCCCACTACCTCTGCGGAGTAGGAAGTGGGTCACGTGGTTGCCTCCCCCGACAGCTGATTGGTCCCCGGCACTCAAGCTGAGCCAATCAGTTTCAACCTCCTGACTCTGCATTTTTAGCTTTAGGGAACCTGACTGACTGACTTTGGGCCCCGGAGCTATAAAAGCAGCACAGCCCGGGCGTGAGGGGGACGGGGAGGCTTCCATGCTGAGGAGCCATTTTGGAGCTATTTGCAGTAATGAGCAAGAAGAGGGAATTGGTTTCTAGGGAGAGGAAGAGACTGGAATGGCTTTGCAGAGAAAATTTAAGGGAAGAAACCACACGAGGATGGAGACATCACAAAATGGTGGAGTAGGCAATTCCGAGCTCTCATACCACCACAGAAACATAAACAAACAAACAAACAAAACAAAAAATCAGGCAGCAACCGCCAGAAGCAACTTTGTCAGAACTCCAGACAACAGTCAAAAGTCTACAGCAACCTCGTACATGCTGAATCAAGGAGAAGGCAACTTCAAGACGGTAGGGAAGATTTGTGGCGTTTTACTTGGTCTTGCCCGACTTCTCCCTGCCTGGCAGGGGCCTTGGAGGTGTCGGCCACGTTTGCAGTATGGGACCCTGGTTCTTGTTTCTGGAGGGAACAGAGCAGACTTTATTTGCAAATATTTGTGGATGTCTGTTCTAACCTGTCTGGGGGACACCCGAAGAACAGACACAGGAGAAAGAACCTCTGTTTCACTTAAATCGGAACTCAGGTCAGAAAAACAACAGGCATTGCTTGAAAACGTTGAGAGATGAACTAATAACCCACAGATGCTTGGGCAAAAGATTACAGTGGAAACATACAATAGACGGCTTAATACATACCATAGACTGTCTCAGACCGGGGAGCAAACCCTGAAAGTTTCTTTAGGAAATTAGGACATTGGAAAGTACCCTGTAGCCTATGCACATACTCAGGGAAAGAGAGAAAAGACCCGAGAAGACCCTCAGCTTTCATCGCGGACTGATCTCTAAGCTCGGTGCAAGTCTGGCTATGTGTTGAACCAGTGACCTGACATAGAGCCAAACTGCAAAGACTAGGAGAGGTGATTTTCGTGTTTGGTGTAGTTTGATTTTGGTTTGTTAGCTCCTAACATTTAAGGAAATCTCTGAAAATACTAGTCGCATGAAATTAAGGAACAGAGAGACTCCAGGGGCCACACATGGCAGGGAATACAGCATCAGAGTCTGCAGAACTGGGTAGGGAATGTTTCTGAACAAATGGACTACTACAGACTTTAAAATGGAAAACAAACAAACAAACAAACCCAAACCAGAAAACCTGAGGGAACTGAGAGAATCTGATTTCCAGATTTACCTCTTTATATGATTCAAGTGTTTAGATTTCACCAAAAAATCGTGAGGCATATGAAGGAACAGGAACACGTGGCCATGAAAGGAACAAAATAAATTGATAGACACCCCAAATAGCCAAAACAGTCTTGGAAAAGATGAACAGAGTCTCATACTATCTGATTTCAAAGAAGATTACAAAACTATAGTAATCAAAACAGTGTGGTCCTGACACAAAGGCAGACTTTGAGTGCAATCGAATAGAATAGAGAGCCCAGAAATAAACCCTCACAAATAAACCCTAAACTCCACTGATTTGTGACAAGTGTGCCCAAACCACTCAATGGGGAGAGGCAAGTTTTTTCAACAAAAGGTACTGGGGAAAATGGATATTCACATGCAAAAGAATGAATTTGGACACTGACCTCACACCATTTACAAAAATTAACTCAAAATGGTTAGTGGATCTAAATGTATGAACGAAAACCCCAAAACTCTTAGAAGAAAACAGGAATAAATTTTCATGACTTTGGATTTGGCAGTGGATTCTTTGATGCAACACCAAAAGCACAAGCAACAAAAGAAAAAGAGATACACTGGATTTCATCAAAATTAAAACTTTTTTGCATCAAAGGACATTATCAAGAGAGTGGAAAGACAACATACAGAATGGGGAAATACATTTGCAAAATGTATATCTGATAAGGATTTAATATCCAGACTATCCCACAACACAACAACAACAACAAAAACAAACAACTCACATTAAAAAAATGGACAAAGGACGGAACAGACATTGTTTTCCAGAGAAGAAATACAGAAGGCTAATAAGCCTATGAAAAAGTTCTCAACATTACTAGCCATTAGGAAAATGCAAATCAAAACTGCAATGAAATGCCACTCCATACCTACTAGGATGGCTATAATTAAAACAAACAAACAAAAAAACAAGATGGAAAACAAGTGTTGGCAAGGCTGTGCAGAAATTGGGACTTCTGTACATTACTGGTGTGAATACAAAATGGCACACTCACTGTGGAAAACACTATGGCAGTTCCTCAAAAAGCTAAACGTAGAAGTCTACTTCTGGGTATATACATCTACCTCCAAGAATCGAAAACAGGGACCCAGACATAATTGTAGTACGCCGGTGGCCAGAACAGCACTGTTACTGCAGAGTGGTGGAGTTTCTGTTGAGCGTAAAGAAGTTTTGGGAATATTTAGTGCTAATGGTTGCATAGTACTGTAGATGTAATTGATGCTACTGGACTGTGCACTTAAAAATGATTAAAACAGTTTCTGGTTCCACATGGAAGGAGCTTGGAAGTCACCTCCCCACCCGAAGAACAAGTTAAAAGCTGAATGGACCAAAAAATCAACAACTCTTCTGGATCCATGAAGGGGAGGACAGGGGGCAAACCATTGCGTCCAAGATTGGCGAGACAGCCAAGCATAGAGGGAATCTTGGCTTCCTGGAGTAGAGACTGGGATGGGGGTGGAGGGGGGAGGGGTGGGGGAGGAAACCAACCTGAAATACACTAGGACGCTGTTCTTTTTAACAATTCCTGCCGTCAGGGGAAACTAGTTAAACAGAGACTAACCTGCTAAGCTAGGGTAACTGACCTGGGTAAGGGAAGCGTCCAACTGCAGTCAGTTCTAGCTTTGCCCATGGGAAAAGTGAAATACCCAGTTCCAACCCGCTTGGGTCATCCTGTCCACCTAAGGGTGAGAGAAACACTGAGATGCATGCCTGAGGCTCACAGTCCAGAGACCCTGGCTCACTAAAGGACAGAGACCTAATCATAGGACTACAGAGCACCTACCCTCTCCACACCTCATCACGACCTTGCTAAGCGCCTGTTTGCATTAGTGGTACATTACGTCTGGCTATCAAGAAAAATGACAAGCCACATCAAAAGGGAAAAACGTGATCAGAAGAGACAGAGCAAGCATCAGAACAAAACATGGCAGGGATGTTGGAATTAAAAATAATTAAAGTGACAAATTTTGTGTTATATGCATTTTAGCACAATAAAGAATTATGAAAAAGCAATCCCACAGACAACTAGTATTAAAAACACATTAAATTTATATATTTACTTATTTTTAAAGATTTTATTTATTTCAGAGAGAGAGCGAGAGAGCACGTGAGCACAAGCGGGGGGAGGGGCAGAGGGAGAGCAGACTTTTTGCAGAGCAGGGAGCCCAATGTGGGGCTTGATCCCAGGACCCTGGGATCATGACCGGAGCCGAAGGCATATGCTTAATGACTGAGCCACCCAGGCACCCAAACACATTTTATTTAAAAAGCAATAACCACATGGCCTCTGAGAAAGTGAGTTCTCGGTTCTGGAAAACTTTCAATTCCTGGTTCCAGTCCCTCATGGGCTCATCACTATTTCTGGCCCTTGGGGTCTATAAGACACCCCTGTTGCTCAAATTATGTTAGTCTTTACTTGAGCTTCCTCCAACAGGCTCCTGTTTTTGTAACCAAATGATCCCTGATTTGGAGTGACTTCCTTTAATCTGGCCCTCTCTTTTTGCATTTGTCCACAGGGTCCCCGACACCTGCTAACATTCACTGGCTCCACAGGAACATTTTTAAGGGGGGACTGCCTGGTTGTGTGTAATGTTTCCAGATAACAGCTTATCATCATAGTGTTGTAGAATGCAGAATGAATGTCTCACTTGGAAGTTGTTAAAAAGCTTTTTAAAACTAATTAACTTTACAAATTAATTGTAAATTATACATTATAATTTCTTTTAGAGGCATAAACCTTTTAGAGTACTAATTTTTTTTTTTTTTTTTTTTGGTTTTTTTTTTTTTTTTTTTTTTTTTTTTTACCAGCTGTGTACAGTACTTCATTTTATTTCAAGCTTTCTCAGAAATCAGCTTAATTCTAAACACCCTATATGGCCCACCCTCAAGCACAATGCATGCAGCAATTTTCACAGCATGAAACCTTCTTTAATGTAATTTATTTGTTTAATTTCCTTGACTGATGCGTGCTGCCCACCCCAAGCCAGAATGTAAACCTCACAAGGCCAGGAGCCTTATAATCTCATTCACCTCGATATTATTCCCAGCTCCTAGGCACCAGGGACTCAATAAATATCTGTGGAATGAGTGAATGACACTTCCCACACCCATCCCTCCTCTCACTTTTCCCGAGGTCTACAAACCTGCAAGCCCTCCAAGGTTGTTCCCAAAACACAGACATGGACCTGGCTGCCCTATAGCTTTATGGCCCCACTCTTTCTTTCTTTCTTTTTTCTTTTTAAGATTTTTATTATTATTATTATTTATCTGAGAGAGAGAGAGAGATCATGAGCAGGGGGGAGGGGTAGAGGGAGAAGCAGACTACCCCGCTGAGCAGGATTCCTGATGTGGGACTCGATTCCAGGATCCCGAGATCATGACCTGAGCTGAAGGCAGACGCTTAACCAACTGAGCCACCCAGGTGCCCCTGTGATCTTACTCTTTCTCTCATTCTTTGAACCAGTTGGCCCTGCATGTCCCAGGCCACCTCTTATATTTAGCCCATTCAGCAAGTAGCTGCTCTTGTTTTCCTTCTGAGAAACACGCTCTGCTCAGAGATGGCAATCAAATCTTTGCCTGCCAGATGTTTAGAACTTGTTGTACCCTTGGGGATGAGGAGGGAGCCATGGCAACCTGCTCCACCTGGCGACACACTTTGCACTTGGGAAGGGCATCCGGCATGGTACAGATGCAGGGGGTGGGTGAGGGAAGGAGAGCAACAAGCCTGTGTGCCTTTGTTGCCTCCATTAAACAGGACGCGGAGTCCTGGGGGAGGGAGGTACTAGCTAAGATGGCATTTGCTGGGAAGACACCATTTGCTAGGAGTGCTATCTTAGAGGAGTGGCCAATGGCCCAGCATGCTCACCTGTATACGGTGGTGGGGCAAGGATGCCATGGTGCATCCTCACCCGACACCTTCTCTGCACCAGGCCCTTCCTCTGGGTTAATTTGCTCTCATTTGGTCCTTCCAGTAACCTTGAGGCAGTGGGTGCTCTCGGGAGCAATGAGGGCCCCCAACAGAGCACCCCACCCCAGAGGACCCATTTTGGTTTTTAAGGCAGAGAAGAGTTACCTGCAGCCTGGCCTTTCTCCACGTGGTTTGTGGTTAAATGCCAAAGACTGAAGCCAAAGCCCAGGACATGCCAGTCACCCTGGCCTCAAACCCACAAATGACTGTACATAGTCACTGGTGGAAGAGACCACATCCCCGGCATTTTGTACCTAATCAAATAAACCCAAAGAGCCCCACCTTCAGTTTGCTTCTAAACTGCAGGGTCCCTTCCTTTCTGCCCAAATAAACTGGGAGGGAATCCTGGGCAGATTACAGAGAACCACGCATGGGGTGCGATCCCTCTCCCTCCTGCCTTGGTGGTCTGGACAGCAAATCTAGTTGGTCTAGTCTATCTGTCTGTCTGTTTCCTTCTCTCTTTGCTTATGTTGGATCATAGCATTGGAAAAAGAATAATAATAACAGTGTTACTAAGCATCTCCTGTAGGTCAGGCATTGTTCATTGCAGCATTTTAAGATTTTTATGACACATACATGTGTAGATCATGTCGCCCTCATCTATGGTGGGGGGAATTAGAGGTTCGGGAAGGTTAAGTGGCACACTGGCAAGGGAGAGATCCAGTTTCTTTTCACGGCTCATACTGAAGCCTCCCTGAACTCCTGCTCCACAGATGCAGGGCTTGGACCCCCCTCGACCCCACCAACACCTAGGGCTCTGAGAGCAGAATGTGGAGGTCAGAGTTCTCACTGTTCTTCCGGCTGCATAGACGCATGAGCTTGGGGAGTGGCCCAATGTAGAGCCATCGTGATCCACTCTGGGTGGACGGGCAGGGCAGCAAACAGAACAGACTTCTCCGAACTGTGCGGAACGGGGCAAGAGCAAGTAATCCGGAAACCAGCCCTTAGTTGATGTTCTCATCTCCCTGCTGCCCTAAAAAGTGGGGTCAGTGCCAGGTTCACACTATAAATAGCTGTCCATGGGCAGATTATTACAGGGCTCCATGGTCTGTGTTGGAAGACACAGGTTCTGGTAAGTCTGTGACTTGGTTGTTTCCTACCCCAAATTCAGGGCATGGAGCCTTTGTTGGACTAAGCAACATGTTAGGAGGCCAAGAAGAAACTTTGGGAGGGATCGGCCACCCAGATGGACTGATACCATTTGATGATCCTTTCCACCGGCCGTTGGTGAAAAGTGGGGGCCATGAGGTCACAGAGCCAAGCGGCCTCCCTCAGCCTTCAGGGGACTTGGAAATCTGAAGAGGGCAGTAACGCACCAAGACTCACAGTTCTATGCGCGTGTGCTAAGATCCGGCTCCTTGCAGAAGCACAGGCTGGAAAAGTTTTCTTCTAAATGGTTTGCTATGTGGGGTTTATTCCCAGACAGATGGAAAGTCATGAAAATAATTCAGTTAATTCATGAGTAGCTTCTATATTCTTTACAGTTCTCCAAATGCTTTATGTACCTCTACTTTCCTGAGCCTCATGCCATTGCTGTGAGTTAGGTAATCCTTTTATTACTCCCATTTTACAGATGCTAAGACAGAGGCCCGAGGATGCCCAGGTGGTAAACAGTACAGCTGGGCCTCACACCTGGATCTGCCGATCTTCAGCCCTTGGTTTGCCCCTCACCTCACACCAATGGCCATGATGTGATAAAAAAAGGAAACCCTTTAAGAGCCGCACCCCCTACCTGACTGAGTCAGCGGTAAGCCATCAGTAGATCTTGCTGTCTGCTGAGGTTCAACCCAGTCCACCTGTGTGTTGACGAAAACCATAGGGAGAAGGGTGGCATCATGGGGGGTTCTGGTAGGTTGAGATGAGAGTGGCTATGAGGTATGTCCCGTCCTGGATGGGATGGGGGTCCTTTCTGAGCATGGAATAAGAGGCCTCACTATAGCGCCGGAAGTGGTGCCCAGCAGGGCCACTGCCCTTGAAACAGTGGGATTGGGATGGCAGCTCTGAGGTCTGTAGGCAACCTGGCAGGCTGGAAACTCAGGCAGGAGACAACTTTGCAGTCTTGCAGCAGAATTTCTTCTCTAGAAAACCTGTTTTGACTCTTGAGGCCCTCAACTGATTAAATGAGGCCCACCCACATTATTGAGGTTGATCTTAAAGTCAACTGATTGTAGACACCAACCACGTCCACAAAATATGTTCACAGAAATGCCTAGATTGCTGTTTAATTAAAGAACCGGGTACTGTAGCCTGGCCAAGCTGACACACAGAACCAATCACACCCCTCAAACACGTCTTTGGCTTCCTAAGGTGCGGTGGTACCCCATGGAGGGGCTCTCCAAACTCCAGTCTCCAAAACAATCCGCCTGGGCCAATTTTTTGTTAGTTTCTGGGTCTCCTCTCTCCTTTTGTGATGTGTGCAATGGTGGATTCCCGTTACATGGATGGTTTTAGGATGGAAGAAAGGAAGGCGAGCGGCTCTGTGCCCCTCCCCCATGCTTCAGTGAGCAGCCATCCCCCCAGGTGGCTGCGCCCGGGAAAGGTCACGCCCAGCTCACCCTACAGGGCTGTATGAACGGCCACAGCTCTGCAACAGGGCCACATCATGAAGGCCGTGGACGTGAAGGGAACAAGGGCAGCAGACAAGACACAGGGCAGGTAGAAGTCCGCACAGGAGTTGGTCCCTGGAAGCTTCCCTCCGCTTCCCTTGCAGACAAATCCGTGCATCAAAGCTGCATGTTCTCCTGGCTGTAGCCCAGCGGGTGTTCAGCTTGTCATGGTCGTGTGACAGTCTAAAGAGGAAGGGAAGGCTGAGAAGCCAGGGTCTGTGATTTCTGGAGGAGATGGCTGTGCAGGGGGGACCCCGAGGGCAGCTTCTTGACTGAGCCTGGGGGAGGTTGCTGACTTAGATTTGGCCCCCAGAGGCTTCACTCTGTCGCTTCGGGGCTGACAACACTAAGTGGAAAGCGAAACAAACACTAAGTGAACATGATGGGCAGGGTGGGCCAGGGTCCTGGTCTGCTTTCTGAGAAGTGCCCACTGGTGATGGTGGTGCCCCAGGGAGAGGGTCCCAACGTCCATGAAATGGGGGGTGTGGTGGAGGTGGGAGGAAGGGCCCCCGAGCCCCTGCACCTTTGCTGCTTGATTGGAGAGGACACTCCCTGTCTGCAGCTGGGTGGGGTGGGGCCGCATCCCCTCTGTGTCTCAGACTCAGACGCTGGGACTCTGCCTTCACCCTGGACTTTCTGTGATTCCTAGGAGGAAGGGAACAACGTTTCTCTGCTCTCCTGTCCCCACTCGCCCACTCCTGGCTGGCCTACCCTGTTTACATGAGCTGTAGGATGCACAACTCAGGCCTCGCAGCAGAAATCCCTGCATGCTATAATCTCCAGGGGTGGAAGGAATGATCCTAACTCCATTGGTTTAGTTTGTAGATTGTGTTAGGATAAGGTGATAATGAATTCCCTCCCTAATTTGTTTTGGTAATGCTCACACCTGTCTGGGTGACGTTCCTACGTGTCTGCTCTGCACTGATCCCTTACCTACCAATAGGGACAAGCGCACAGAAACTGTAGCGTAACACCAATATGAGAAAGCCTAATTAGAATGAATGACTTCAAATTCTTGGGTATTAATTATTGAACACTTTATGTTTGGTGCTGTTTCTCATGCATTATTTCATTCACTTCTCCCAGAACAGTAAGAACAGTCATTACCCTCATTCTGCAGGAGGAAAAGGCAGCTTGGTGATGTCAGATCATTTGCTTATCAGAGGCTGAGGCAGAACACCAGCCCAGGGCAGACAGACTCCAGTGCCTCATGCAGGTAACTGTGTTCTTTTATTGAAGGACAAGTTTCATCTAGGAAATCCCATTTCCTTATTGTTTTTGCTCAGAGAATCAGCGATTCGTCTCTGTGGATGGAGCAGAGACGGCCAGCTCTGTGAACACTTGATGCTGGTCTGTGGCTCTGGTTGAGAACACCTGCCTTCTTCCTTCCTTCCTCAGTCCCTCCGCTGTGCAAAGCACTTTCCTCTACCTGAAGGCGCTGGTGAGATACTGAAACATGGCCCATAAGATCTAAAGACCCTCCAGATGGAAAGCCAGGGTAAAAATAGGGGACGGTCTCATCAAGGTGGTTGTGACTAAGCTGCTCATGGAATAAAAAATGCTGTGTAGAACGCCACCAATCAGGCGAGGAAAATAAGGTGCTGGGGGAACAGGGAAGGGTACCCTGAAGCTTTGTGTACATGGCAGAAGGGAGTCTGGAGGTTCGGATAATCAATAGATCCTGTGATATCCCGGCTAGACAATTGGGAAGGAGTCCTAAAGGAACATTCCAGGTCAGTGGTTGATGGAGTTACACACACAGACAGAGCTTGGGAAGCAGGATTAGAGCCTCTTCATTCTGGAATGATTTTCTTAAAAAGCAATTGCTTACGTTAATTGATTTAAAGTCCTGGGCTCATTGATGCTTGTCCTTTCCCTGAGTACACATGCACGCTGCTCTCATGGTGATTTTAAGGCAGGAGCTCTGCTCCTACTTCAGTAACTCAGATTTTGGAATATGGTAAAAATTAGTCATTTGAAAATTTCGGGCTGTGACCTAAATCTGCAGCGTCTTCCTGGAGGGCAGGCCAAGTTGAACTGAAACACGGCCTCCATGGTCTCTCAGCTGCAGTTCTCAAAGCTCGCCTTGGCGCTTTTCCAGAAGGACACCAGGGCACTGGGGAGGCAGAGCATGTCCAGCCTTTCCCTTCGTAGAGCCCCATGATTGCCCCCCAGAGAGACCTTGCCGCCATTTCCCCCAGGATGGGCTCATCATTTCTAATGCTAGATGAATAAATAATGATGAAGGGTACTTAACATGTTAATGGGTCATTAATTATTGCTGAAAGCCAGAGGGATTCTGGGGGAAACAAACAACGAAGCACGCAGATAGGGAATGAAGACATTCAAAATCACCATGATCACAATGAAGATGACATAAGTAGATAATAATGGGATGTTTGAAATTACTTGTTGCTTATTTCATTTCTAAGGCTCTTGTTCTGCCTCTGGCACCTTTTATGTGAGAGGGATCTTGAGGGTTGAGGCAACTCAGCTTTGCATTTGGAGAAAACCCTTATTCTCTTGTATTGTCTGATTTAGTCCCTGCATACGGGTCAATCTCAATGTAAAAGAGATTTGAAGTGTTTGTAAGAACAATCCTCCCCTCAGGGAACCCAGTGAAGGCTCCCAGAGAATGTTTTAATCCTGCTCTTGCATTTTAATTTTTTTTTAAGTATAATACTACTGAAGAGGGTCAAATAGAGGTGATTAATGGTCACCACTGTATGTTAGCAAGTGTTCTGGCTTCCCTTCTTCTAGACAGTTTGGATTGCACACCCTATGCCCCCTTTGAAGTCAGGCCATGTGATTTTCTTTCTTTCTTTCTTTCTTTTAAAGATTTTATTTATTTGACAGAGAGAGAGACAGCAAGAGAGGGAACACAAGCAGGGGGAGTGGGAGAGGGAGAAGCAGCCTTCCCACGGAGCAAGGAGCCTGATGCGGGGCTCGATCCCAGCACCCTGGGATCATGACCTGAGCCGAAGGCAGACGCTTAACGACTGAGCCACCACCTAGGTGCCCCTGGGCCATGTGATTTTCTTGGACCAATATAGTATGTGATGTGTGTCACTTCTAGTCTGAAGCTTTATGAACAGTGTGAGATTTACTGTAGACTTCTCCTGGTTTGGTACACATGGAAGGCTATGTCAAGACGGAGCCTCCATCGTCTTCAGTCCCTGAGCTGTGACAATGACTAGAGTTCCTTTCCTAGCCGTGTTACAGCAAGAGTGGGAAAACTTTAGAGCAATAAGCCACTCAGATTTGAGGGTGGTTTGTTTCAACAGCCCATCTTGACTGAAACAACTTCAGAAACAGTGGCTCTGGGGCGCCTGGGTGGCTCAGTTGGTTAAGTGACTGCCTTCGGCTCAGATCATGATCCCGGAGTCCTGGGATCGAGCCCCGCATCGGGCTCCCTGCTCCGCGGGAGGCCTGCTTCTCCCTCTCCCTCTGCCTGCCACTCTCCTTGCTTGTGCTCTCTCTCTGTCAAATAAATAAATAAAATCTTAAAAAAAAAAAAAAAAAGAAACAGCGGCTCTGTGTAAATCCGAGGCATGGGACCTGTCCTGATGCTTGCTAATAATAGGATGATGGTTTTAAAATATATTCCTAAATTCCTTTATACTCATCCTTCAAAAGGTAGAGCTCAGTTTTCCTCCTCTGAGTAGGTACTGGATTCAGTGACTTGCTCTAATTAATGAGATGGCCGATGCCATGGTGTAGAGTCACTGAGGCTTTGGGCTTCCTCTTTGTTTTCTCTCCAGGTTCATTTGCTCTGGGGAAAGCCACTGACATATCATGAAGACATGCAGGTTACCCATGGAGAGAGAGCTCATGTGGTGAGAAACTGAGGCCTCCTGCCACCATCCATGTGAGTGCGCCATCTTGGAAATGGCTCCTCCAGCCCTTGTCCAAACCTGAGATGTTGCAACCCTCACCAGCATCTTGGTTGCAATGTGATGAGAGACCATGAGCTCAGCCATTCCCAAATTCTTGACCCAAAGAAGCTGTGAGATAGTAAATGTTTGTTATAGAAGCTACTAAGTATCGGGTAATTTGTCATGCAGCAATAGATAACTAACACAGTAGGGAGAGGAATAGACCCCAAAATTTAGGAATTAAAATATTTACTTCTGGGGCGCCTGGGTGGCTCAGTTGGTTAAGCAACTGCCTTCGGCTCAGGTCATGATCCTGGAGTCCCGGGATCGAGTCCCGCATCGGGCTCCCTGCTCGGCGGGGAGTCTGCCTCTCTCTCTGACCCTCCCCCTCTCATGCTCTCTATCTCATTCTCTCTCTCAAATAAATAAATAAAATCTTAAAAAAAAAAAATTTACTTCTGGTGGTGCTGACACTACATATTATTTTGCTATGGAGGTCTTCAGTCCTCTTTCCCCCATAATCTCCAAGATCTCCCAAAGTTAGTCCAAAAGAACGTGAAATAAAGTTTAAAAAGCAATGAACTTGCTAAGCAATCACAGCTTTACGACAAATCCCTTAATGCCCTTGCCCAACCCAATGGTGACCCTAAATTCCTCCTCTGTAGCAATTCTAGAATCACCACCAACCACTTAAAAACTCGGATTCCCAAATAATTATGGGACTATCTCTAACATTTCCTCTTCATCTCAACAGAAAGTAGTTTCTTAAATGCAGTGGTTGTTGTGAGTCATGGGAAGATCATCTTTATGACAGATAAACTATATTTCTGTATTTATTTAATCATTTGTTAAGCTCCAGTCAAATGCAAAATAGTTTTTCAAGCAAACAGCAAGTCTTAGTAAACACCTACAGTCAGCTCAGGACCAGAGTTGGGGGAGGCCTGAATGTGGTACAAGCCCAATCCTTGGCCACCAGGAGTTTAAGATGTAGTTGGAGAGACCAGACCCACATGAGACAAAACACAGCACATGTAATGAAATTCAAGGGGTGAATAGTGTGATATGGACTTGGCCTGTTGTAATGGCCACACTCGCTACCTGCAGAAGGGTTACGTTCTCAAGCCTGAGCAGGATTGCCCTGGCCTGTGGTTTTATTCCCAGGAGGTGGGAGAGGTGGCTGCATGGAAAGCACAGGGCCCGAGCAGGGCAGAGAGGGCAGGAGCAGACCCCCTGTCTCTCAAAGTGCCAGGGACTTTGGACAAGGATGGCTTAGATGACCATTGGCGTTTATTCCAAAAGAAGATTCCATGCTGCTGAGACTCTTTCACATTTGATTTCACTTCATTTATTATTTTATTTCCTTTCACATTTTAGAGTTTCTTTTTGTGTTGGTAATACTACTAATAGCTATTATTTCCTGAGCCATTTACCATGGGCCAGAGTATACTGACTGCTTCATATGCATAATCTTAATCTTTATGATAACAGAATAAAGGAAGACACGATGCTTTTCATTTTATGAAGGAGAAATCAAAACTCCAAAAGTTTAAGTAACTTGGTTAGGTCACAGAGCTTGGATGTGGCAAGAACAGGACTTGAGTCCACTCTCTAGGTAATCAAATCTGCCCTCCTCAGCGTTGACAGTCGAGCCATTTCCCCACCCTGTCCCACTGTGGAAGTGGCAGGAGAATTTCAGAGAAGAAGCAGACACTGCTCCATCAGGACCCCTAGGAGAAAGAGCCACTTGATCCTCTCAGCCCAGGCAGGCCCACTCCTGGGTGGTGGTCTCAGCAGTTTCAGGATCTCTGGGAACTTCCCCCCTTCTAGAAACTGGAGATCTGCTCATGTGCTGTGCAGGTGACCTTTATCTGATTCACCCCAAATGCATTGCCAAGTTAAGTCTGGAGTTCTGTTCCTTAGCTCCTTCGCTTGACAGCCTGCCCTTAGTTTAGCTTTTCCAGTGGCCTGTAGAGCAAAAATGGGAATATGCCACCAGAGTGGAGGGGAGGGCCCTATTTTAGGTCCCACTGGGCAGTGGGAACTGAGAAATCATTGCATTCTGGGCTTGGGGGAAGTTCTGAAAGCTGCTTTCATGTAAACAATAGGACCCAACAGAGAATGAATTTCTGGTCCATTCTCCATGACTTCAGTTGACGTTCTAAAACATGAGGCCAAAGACCCGAGCAGTACAATAATCCCCAAGGAATGCACTGCCCTGAATGTCTTATTGCACTTACAAAAAGGAATTTGTAACCAAGACTGGGAGAAGGACCAAGTCCAGACCCTGTGCTGGGAAGAGCGAAGTGTTATTGCAAATCATCATCAATAATGAAAGCTCTATACAGCTGCGCTTACTGGAAGTCATCTAGCGATTCCACTGGCAGTCGGAAAAAGAGGTCCAGCTCCCGCAGCCTCATTCCCTCCCACGGAAGACAGGAATACAATCTGTTTGACTATAATGACTCCCTTTGCTTCTTCCTCCCTCCTTCCACATAGACTTGCTTCTCTGCCTTTGAGCTAGAATCAGTTTCGTTCTGTCTACAAAATGAAGTCCCTGGTGGATGCTGGCTCTTTGAATTCACGTGCTGCTTAAGCTCAAGAGAAACAAAGGACAGGAAATCCCTCCCCAAATCTGATGTTTTAGTATATATGCATTTGCTTCTATTTTTCTTAGAATTTTAGTTTTAGTATCCACTAATGACAACCTGGTCCTACCGGGGATCACTAAAGGTATGTGGTGGGGAGGGGCTGGGAGATAAGAAAGAGATTCAGAAGAAGGTAGGGATAGGAAAAATGTTCCTACAATGAAATTTGGGGTTGAAGATAGGAAACTGAGCTCAGGAGGGTCTGTCTGACAGGAGCAAGCAGGCTTGACCAGGCTGTGGGGTGAAGAGATCACAGAGAATGCTCAAGCCCAACAGCCCCTGCCCCTGCCCCTGTGCCCTGGGAGGGACCCTGAGGAGTACCCTCACCCCTGCTTAGCAGGTTGGGTAACAGTCATGTCAAGCTCCTCAGACCCTGGCACCATGGGGGTCCAAATGAGTCAGAAGTTAACAACTGAGCCCAAAACCAGAGCACGGCATTTTGGATAGGGGACACACACACTCAAAAACAAGAATGAAGAGAGCGAGAATGGGAGGAGAGAGGAAAGAAGAAATCTTCTAAAGTGAAATTATCTGGAACAAGAAAAAAAAATCAATACATAGACATGCTGAAATTTAAAAAAAGGAAGAGACTGAAGATTTTTAAAAAGATTTTATTTATTTATTTTAGAGAGAGTGCATATGTTAGCGGGGGTGGGGGTGGCCAGAGGGAGAGGGAGAGAGAATTTGAAGGAGACAATGCACTGAATGCAGAGCCCTACATGGGGCCTGATTCCACTGCCCTGAGATCATGACATGAGCTGAAATCAAGAGTCTGTTGCCCAACCGACTGAGCCACCCAGGTGCCCCGCGACTGAAAATTTTTAGTAAATAAAACATGATAAATGGAAAGAAGATACATGGAAATTAATTATAAAGTACATATTTCTTATAATAATTTAAAAAAATATAAAACATTATTGGTAGCCTCTTTATTGTGTGTGTGTGTGCACGCGCACGTGCACATGTGTGTTAATTTCAGTGAATGCTGAAAAAGAAAGCACATTACTTTCTGCCTCAGGTTCCCACCCCCCTGCATCAGCAGCTCCCTGTCCTCACAGCCAGTGGGACAAGAGAGGGGCCGGGTGTGGTATGAGGACTCAGAGTGACGCTCAAGTGATGTGGCAACACAAAGACCTTTCTCTTCAGCTGCTGCTGCGTTTCCATGCTTTCCCTCAATTTCCGTCCTGTCAGGTGTGTGACGTGCTGTCTTCTTGAGGACTTTCAGGATGCCTCGCCATGTCTCACTGGTGCAAACTGACCTTGGCTCTCCAAAAGCAGAACTGAGCAGGCCAGGTAACTCTGCACACGGCTGATATGAAGGGTTTTGTTGATGTTTTGTGGAAGAAGGGCATTTGTCGTGTCACTGAAAATATGGAGCTCTCATGAAAGATTTCGGCAGATGCCTGAGCCCTTTCATGAGATGTGGATGCCCTTGAATTTCAACCCTCTGTTTCAACCATGTGGCTGGTCCGGTGGGGCCTGGGCCTGGTGGGGGGGGGGATCAGAGATATGGAGAGGTAACCCCAAATCATGGCCAGATGGGCCTCACAGCAAGAAGATGTCAGGCTCAGCAAGAAAATGAGTGTTTATGGAGCATGGGCAATTTATCAGGAACTTTCCCATGTGCTTTTATCTCTTTTAATTCTGTTAGGAGGCCAATTAGGCAGGATGGAGTTAGGACAGGACATAGTCAAACATCCACCCGTGCTCTTGACTTTGAGACCTGTGTTCTTTCAGGGACATCGGGATTTTTTCAAACTCCTGGGAGGTCATAGGCATATTCTCAGGGAGTCTGTTTTGAAAATGTACCCAGGATTTATTTTTCTCAGGTATGGTAAGACATGCAGACATGGAAATGACTCCTGAAAGAAGTTTTTATGCTCACATTAACTGGGAGGCATGCCATAAAGGGATACACAGAGAAGCACCAGGGTCAGTCAGGGAGGCAGAGGTGGGGGAGGGCGGGTTATAGGCAAGGGTCTTTACTGTGATTTTCATGGGAAGGAAGAGATGACACAGGGTTACTAGGCTCAGGATTGGCTAGCTAAATAATTTTCAGTGAGCTCTAGGGAACTGGGGCTGTCCTTAGCTGTCTGGTTCCTGGCCCTGGGTGTTCCAGGCAGAGGAATGGTGGCCCAGAGTGTGCGAGAGTGTCATAGAGGGGCTCATTGTGGTGTGGCTTGCATTTGAAAAACTCCCTCTCTGGTGATTTGTTTACTACTATCTCTAGGATTGGGCTAACCCTTGGAGGGGCAGTCCCTCCAGGGTCAGCAAGACCTCAGATGTCAGAGCATCAGAATACAGAAAATAAGAAACTATAGTTAATATGGAGTCTGACTGTTCTCAACAAAAATGTTAAAGTTATACTTTAATTTCAAACATCAACTTTATATATATGTATGTATGCATCTGTAGTTTTTCTTTTTCTGGATCATCAGGGTGACAAAAGTGAACACTGCCACAGAAATTGTATTTCTAAGCCTTAGCCTCCCTGGAGAGACTTATTGATGCCCCCGTTCATAACAAAATGATAGAAGGAACTGTCTTACTAGGCCAGCTGAAGGCCTAGTGACATCCCCCCAGGCTCTGCAGATAGGAAGTGGGCAGTAATTCATCCAGAGAGAACGGTGGGAGAACTGAGTGAATATACGGCAGGGCGGACATACCAAATCGAAAAGAACCTGTAAAGCTGGGGACCATATTCACTCTGAGAATATCTATGTAGTGTCTTCAAAACAACATCTGACATGTTAGTATTATTGGGGCTAGCTTTATAGATACTTTTCGTCTTACAGCTTTTTTAATATTCCTATATTTGCTAGGTCTTATAGTTGTATAAGAGCTAGACACAGAATGTAAACCGAGCTTTATGTGTGTACTTTGTAAATAAAATACACACACAAAAAATATAAAGACAAAACAAATCCACATCAGAGAACTGTCAGAATTTCTTTTCACAATAATAACAAAAACACCAGTGTGTTCCTCAGTTTAGATCTCAGCTGATTACAGGTCCTCCACGAGGCCAGCATGGTTCTCCTCTGAGGGGGGCCTGCTCAGTGAAAACACAGTGTCTGGTCCCACAGAACAGTCTGGGTTGAAGACGTGCACAGACGCATGTTTGACTTTCTCCTGTGTGTGGCTCGTGCCAGTCCTGTGATGGCTGCAAACACAGTCAACGGGACAAAGATTATTGTGGTAAAATATACGTAGTATGGTATTTACCATTTTAACCATTCATGAGTATACACAAATACATTAAGATTGTTGTGTAAAAATCACCACTACCTATACTCAAAACTTTTCCACATCTCTAACAAAAACTCTGTACCCATTACACTCTCCCCACCCCTACCCCCCCAGCTTCCAGTGACCTCTATTCTTCCTGTGTCTCCAAATTTGCCTATTATAGGTACCTCAAAAAATGGAAACTTACAATATTTGCCTGTGTCTGACTTATTTCACTCCGTATAATGTCCACAAGTTTCATCCATGTTGTAGCACGTGTCAAAATTTCATTCCTTTTTAAGGCTGAATAATATTCCATTGTTCATTTCTGACACTTCCGGTCACCAAATGGGTGGAGGTTTTTCCCCACACCAAGCAGTTCTCCATGACACCAGCTGGGTGTCCTACAATTTAACTCAATTCTGACACTACGTGGAGATGGCATCAAATCCCAAAGGTTAAGGGCTCAGCCCCACAAGACCGCCCTCACTTCAGATGCCGATTGCAAGTACAAGGTTCCCAGGTTACCCAGAACTTCTTTCTTACTTGGTTGCAATTTGAAGGTTTCTATGAACCCCTCCTCAGGTTTGATTAACTTGCTAGAGTGGCTCACAGAACTCAAGGAAACACTTACTTACGTTTACCAATTTATTAAAAGATATGATCAGGGATCCAGATGAATGGCCAGAAGAAGAGATATAGAGGGTGAGGTCCGGGAGGACCCCAAAAGCAGGAGGTTCTGTCCCTGTAGGTTTGGGGTGTGTCACCTCCCAGTGTGGATGTGTTCACCAGCCTGGAAGCTCCTTGAATCCTCTACTATTTAGGATTTTATGGAAGCTTCTTCACCTAGGTGTGACCAATCATTAACTCCATTTCCAGCCCCTCTCTCCTACCTGGACGATGGGGGGGGGGGGCGGCGGTGTGGGTGGGCTGAAAATGTTCAAGCTTCTAATTATGGCTTGGTCTTTCTGGTGACTCCCCTCCATCCAGGAGCCGTCCAGGAGCCCACCCAGAGTCACCGCATTAGAACAAAAGTTGCTCCTAGTGCTCTTATCACTTAGGAAATTACAAGGGTTTTAGGAGCTCTATGCTAGGAACTGGGGGGCAGAGGCCAATATATATTTTTTCTATTATCTCACAATCCCACATTTTGTTTATCCATTCATCTGTCAATGAACAGACGTTTCCTCCTTTCAGCCATTGTGAATAATGCTGCTGTGAACATGGGTGTGCAAGTGTCTGTTCGGGTCCCTGACTGCCATTCTTTCGCATATACGCTGGGAGTGGAATTGCTGGGTAATTCTATGCTTAACCTTCTGAGAAACCACCAAACTGTTTTCACAGCATTTTCACCATTTTATATTCCTACCAGCCATAGGCAAAGGTTCCAATTTCTCTACCTCCTTACCAACACTTGTTATTTTCCTTTTGTTTTTTTTTTTTTAAAGATTTTATTTTATCCATTTATTCATGAGAGACAGAGAGAGAGACAGAGAGAGAGAGAGAGGCAGAGGGAGAAGCAGGCTCCCCGCTGAGCAGGGAGCCCGATGCGGGACTCGATCCCGGGACTCCAGGATCATGACCCGAGCCGAAGGCAGACGCTTAACCATCTGAGCCACCCAGGTGCCCCTCCTTTTGTTTTTTTGTTTGTTTGTTTTGTATAACCATTAGGATGGCTATAAAGTGGTATCTCATTGTGGTTTTGATTGCTTTTCCCTAATGACTAATCATCCCGAGCATTTTTCATGTGCTTATTGCCCATTTGTTTATCTTCTTTGGAGAAATCTCTATATTCTAGTCCTTTGTGCACCAGACATTGTTTTGCTTTCTCCCAGATGGTCCTTCATCTTCTTTGGTAACAGAACCCAGCCTTGTTTGGGTCTCCCCCTCTGGGACGGTGATCCTGTCCCCAGCTCAGGGCAAATCCTAAACTCTAGTCTATAAACCAGTCACAGCCAACCATATTCCTTGCTGATTGTTTCAGGATGGGCAAGTTCTGGCCAAGGAGTTGTGGAAGGAAGTTTGCTGGGGTGGGGTGGGGGACTTCTGAGAAAGATTTTTGCACAACTAAAATGTGCACAAGGAGAAGACAGTCCTTTCTCTTCTGGAGACTGTTGTTTAGGATGAGAGGCAGGCATCCTAACCACCATGAAAGTGGTTGTCCTGGAGAAGATAGCAGAGCAGGAAGAGGAAGGTCCCTGGTCCCCAGAGATGTTGTTGAGTTGCCAGATTAGCCAAACTTGGAGCTGTCCCCCTTGCGACATCTTGTCATATGAGATCACACAACCCTAACTGACGAGGACATTGGAGTCAGAGTTTTCTGTTTCCTGAAGCCACAAACATTAGGTTAGTCACCAAATATTTATGCACCAAGTGTCGGTTTAATCTTTGTTAGGACTCTAATAGCCCACAGTCTTCTGTAGAAGATGAGCAGAAGTGATATAAACCTTACATAATTAAGTATCAAAGGAAATCCACAGACAGTAAGGTGTTCAAAGGGAGAAGTGAGACTGGGGGCTGGGGTGGGGGCCCAGGTTGAAGTGGAGGTCACATCTGGATTCGACCTTGGAGGCAGACAGGATGGGAATAAAGGGAAGGCAAGGGAAGGGAAGGACTTTTTTCCTGTCCTCCCTTAGTGACTTTTCCTCCTGAAAGAAAAAAAGAAAATGCACATCTGCCAAGGATTGATGGAGGAATGCCTGAGAGCGATTGAAAGCAAGACTCTCTAAGCAAAGATCAGTTTGAAAACTTCACCCTCCCTGTGTTCCTTCAAACACAAACCATTTTCAAAATATTCTAGCACATTTTTTTGCAAACTGTTTTCATCATCTGGGACTTGCTATCTCACCTAAAAGGAATGTGGGTTTATTCAGTTCAGAGGTTCCAAATGTGATAGGAGGAAGGCATAAACTGAAATGTGAGAGATGAAGAAATCTGCCCAAGGGGCCCTCGGAAAGATCTTCACGCTTGTGATTGTGGGTGGGGTCCTTCAGATTCTACCATGTAGCGCTTAAAACAAAAGAAAAAAGAAAAATGACAGCGAAACCCCAAAGGAGTGCCTTCCTGCAGTGTTTGCTCAATCCATTTGAGCCTGGTGGAGAAGCTGGAGAGAGGTAGAAGACATGTTCCCCAGTTCGGAGTGGCCAAGTGTCCCCTTCTAGTGTTAGGTCCTGTACCGAGGGACAGCCCTGAAAGGCTGCATCCTGCTCTCTGGAAACTTGGCGGTCGTGTGTAAATAATTATCATTCCCAGGAAGGGCGCACCTGGGGAGAGCCTCTTGATCCACAGTGAGGGGCAGTAGGAGAGGGCAGAGAGCCAGGCTTGGGTCTGTGCCAGGACCTGGAGGGTCACCTCCCATTTACTCAACATAGAAATGGTAACAAAAGCGCTCTGCTCACATAGTCTCCGTAAGCAATAAATAAGATCGTTTCTGCAGAGCTGTCGTTGGCAATGGGGCCGTGCTAAGTGAGGGGAGCGACATCAAGCTTCGGCATTTAACTGTATTTCCAAATGAGATCATCCACAAAATCAGTGTGCTGTGTGTGTATGTGTGTGTGTGTGTGTGTGTGTGGTGGGAGGGAGAGGTGTTAAAAGTATGAATTTGTGGGGCGCCTGGGTGGCTCAGTCGTTAAGCGTCTGCCTTCGGCTCAGGTCATGATCCTAGGGTCCTGGAATCCAGCCCCACATCGGGCTCCCTGCTCAGCGGGAAGCCTGCTTCTGCCTCTCCCACTCCCCCTGCTTGTGTTCCCTCTCTCGCGGTCTCTCTCTCTCTGTCAAATAAATAAATAAAATCTTAAAAAAAAAAGTATGAATTTGTTAAATATGAACATTAAAATACGCCACCGATTTTATTTGGATATACATATATATACACACACAAATGGACCCTAAAGGTCACCTCTTCTTTTTTTTTAAATAAACTTTCGTTGACGTATCAAAGGCACACCAAAAAATGCACAAGCCAAAAGCATACAGCCCAGAGTATTTTCACACAATGAGCCTACCCATGTCATTCCACCCAGATGCAGACAAAGAACATGCCAGAGACTTCCTCATGCCCCGCCCCACTCAAGACCACCTCTTTCCAAAAGTAACCGCTATCCTCACTTCTAGCATCTTGGGTTGCTTTGGCCTGTTTTTAACCTTTATGTAAATGAACCATACAGTTTGTGTTTCTGGCTTATTTTACTCAACATTATGTTTATGTGATTCATTCATATTATTGCACAGAGCATATTTTCATTGTTATATATGATTCCATGGTATGAATACACCACAATTTGTTCTATTGAGGGTCATGTGGGTTGTTTCTGGGTTTAACTACTATAAAGAAAGCTGATAGAAACATTTTCCATGTATGCATTTCAGGGAGGGGGCAGATAGATATAGCTAGGAGTAGAACCGCAGGGTCACAGGGTAAACGTGGGTTCAGTTTCTGATGAACCGTTATCCCAGATGGGCGTACTCCCCACCAGCGCTACGTGAGAGTTCCTGCGGCTTCACATCTTCACCAACTTGGGGTATTGTCGGTCTTTCAAACTGTAGCTATTCTGGTGGTCATGAGGTGGTCTCTCATCTCATACCATTCAATTTGAAGTTCCCTGGTGGTTAATAAGGTTTACTACCTTTTCTTATGCTTATTAGGTATTTGCATAATTTCATTTGTGAAGTGCTTATTCAGATTTTTGCTAATTTTTCTATTGGGTTGTTTATCCTTTTCACATTGATCTGTAGGAGTTCTTGATATAGTCTCGACATGAACTTTTTATTACATGTTTCAGATACCTTCTTTTTATTTTTTTATGGTATGTTTTGATGAACAGAAGTCATAAATGTTAATACAGTCCAATATATAAATCTTTTCCTTTACGGTTAGTGTTTTTCGTTGTTGTTATTGTTCTTCTCTACCTCAAAATCATGGAGACATTCTCCAACGTTATATTCTATAAACCTTATTATATACCTTTTACTTTTTGATCTATAGTCCACCTGAAACTGCTTTCTATGTGGAATATTGATCAAGATTATTATTTGGAGGATATTCAAATGGATATCCAATTGACCCAGCATCACGTATTTTTTTTTTAAATCCTTTCCCCATTGTTTCATGTGCCACTTCTATCATTAGTCACGTGTCCCTGTAATATGGTTCTATTTCTAGACTCTCTGATCTGTTCCACTAGTCTACCTGCATTTTCCATTGCAGTCGGCACTGTGCTACTGGAACATTATGATAAGTCTTAATATCTAGTCCTGTTTGTTCTCCAACTTTCTTCTTCTTTTTAAAGTTTGTTTTAGCAATTCTTAGCCCTTGACATTTCAATATAAATAATAGAATCTGCTTGTAAGTTTCTACTACAAATGCTCTCAGGACACTGATCAGACGTCCATTAAATCTGTATAGACCACTTTGGGAAGAACCATCAACTCCAAATATTTAGCCTTTCAACTCATGAATGTGGTATATTGTTCCCTCTGTTTAATTTTTTAGTTTCTCTCAGGAATGTTTTACAGTTTTCCATGTAGAAGGTTTATGCATCTTTTGTTAGATTTATTCCTAGTTATTTGATTTAAAAGAAAAATTTTTTACTTCATTTCATAACTGATGATATTATGATGAAATACAATTGACTTTTGTCTATTAGCCTTGTATCCAGAAACCTTGGTAAATTTATTGATTAATTCTAATAATTTATATATAGATTCTTTTGGATGTTCTGTGTATAATACCATGTCATTTGGGAATAATGACAGTTTTATTTCTTCCATTCTAACTTGTATACATTTTATTTCTATGTGTTCTTTATATGCTTTATCTCACTAGCTGAGATCTCCAGTATCATGTTTAACAGAAATTCAGGTGGTAAGCAAATGTGTCTCATTCTCAACCTCAGAGGATAAAAGTTAATTTTAATATAATGTTTGCTATATTTTTAATGAGATAAAGAAATTTTCATTCTATTGCTAGTTTAAGAGCTTTTGAAAAAAAAAAAAATCATGAGGGGCGCCTGGGTGGTTCAGTCAGTTAAGCGTCTGCCTTCAGCTCAGGTCATGATGCCGAGGTCCTGGGATCGAGCCCCCCATCGGGCTCTCTGCTCCGCGGGAAGCCTGCTTCTGCCTCTCCCACTCCCTCTGCTTGTGCTCCCTCCCGTGCTGTATCTCTCTCTGTTAAATAAATAAAATCTTAAAAAAAAAAATCTGCCTAAATAAAGAGGACAACAAAACTTAAGGAAGTCTTTTTCAAAATTGTTCAAGTAGCAAACAACTTAAAATTGCAGAACAATTCCTTCTTTGATAACTCCATGAGACAGTAATAATGAAAGCTACCTTTGAACACTTGCTCATGTTCTGGGTACCTTCTTCATTGTCTTGACCTTCATAACAACTTGGCAAGTGGACCTCGTTAGTCCCCACTTTGCAGTTCACAGACTGAAGCTTGAGAGGTAAAGTGATGTTCACGGAGCTCTGATGGTGATCCATCACCTCTGAAGCCCACATTCCTTCCTCCTTGGTGTGCTACCCTCTCCCATTCTGATACTTTCAATTTCAGTACATGAAGGAGGAATAAAAGTACTAACAGAGTGCATCCCTATATTCTAAGTATCTGTTATAAAATGATAAGCATATGAGCACTTAAAAAATATATGATTGAAGTCAGTTTAATCAGCTATTTATCATTTTGTCCATGTATTAGTTTCGTCCTGTTTCCATTTATTTTGTTCTCTGCTACCTCTTAGCCGATAAGTAGTAGGAGGCATTAAAGAAATTGAAAATAGAGAATGTTCTCTCTGTTAATTTAATTTTAGTTTAATTGGTGGGGGGAATCCCTGTATTATTCCATTCTAGCCCAGGGAAGCGTGGATTGAGGCCAGGGGCGATGGGAGCGCCATTTAAGAAGCACGAGGTTGTTGCCTCTGCTATTCTGCCCCCCATCTGACCTTGCTCCTCCCCTCCAGCTCCAAGAGAAGACAATTCAGTCAGTGGGTGGTTGTCAGCCCTTGGCTTCCTGGAGAATGTCCACATGGATGGGCAGCTTGAATTGAGCCTTTTTTGTGATGTTAAACCCTGGGGAATCTTCTAACTGGGTTTGGGCCATTACCTCATTTCACAAATACTGTAAGGGTCAGAGAATTGACCCAAGGGCAGAACTGATATCCTGGCCTCCTTTCTGCCTTGCCCTTAGCTCTTCAAATCATCTTATTTTAGGCACCTATCCGTTAGGCCACACTCTTGGGGCAGTTTTCCTATCAGGTTTCATAGACAGCAAGCTCCAAATTCAGGCAGGTGTTCACTTTCTGGCCTTACCTCTCACCAGCTCTGTCCTTGGGTAAGTTACAGGGCCCCGTTAAGCCTCAATCATCTTTTGTTTTAAATGGATGATGATAACACATAGAGTTATTTTAAATATTGAATGAAACCATACCTGGTACATAATGAATACTCAGTGACTGTTAACTGCAATTTTAACATTGTAAACTCTTTCAGAAACTGTGGAGTGACAAGTGAGCCCCTACCTGTGCCAGGCACTGTGTGGCCCACACACCTACCTGGCTGCACTGATGAGCCGTAGATCAATGGGATTCTTCGGTGTGGCACAGATCCAACACTGGCTGAGGTGAGAATGGCAGGGCCATATTGGTTTCAAATGTGGGCTGGTTACTGGCTACCATGTCAAGAGCAACAACGAGCAAAGTTTACTAAATTCCATTGGTGGAACATGACAGAAAAATATTAAATCCGGGGTTAAGGTCCTTCAAAGCTGAAACCTGATGCTACCTCAGGTAACATCACTTAATAAGTAACGGCCATGAAATACCATCAGTGATATTGTAAAGATAGTAGAGGAAACATGAAAAAAAGATTTATTCAGTAGGTGGTAATCGTTCTCCACCTTCTTGACCTGTGATGTGCATGTGTGTTTGACCTGTGACATGTGTGCTCAATGACACATGACCTGAGTCCTCACTCCCGGTGACACATGTGCCTGATGGTCAGCTTCCCTGGGACTCTTCACTGCCCCATTAGAAATTCCTCTACTTTGGTGCATCTGGGTGGCTCAGTTGGTTAAGTGTCCAATTCTCGGTTTCAGCTCAGGTCATGATCTCAGGGTCATGAGACCGAGCCCCACTTTGGGCTCTGTGCTCAGCAGGGAGTCTGCTTAAGATTCTCTCTCTTCATCTCCCTCTGCCCCCCCAAAATAAATAAATAAATCTTTTTAAAAAATAATTAAATTGGATAATGTGAACCCTGCCAGAAGCATGAGCCTTCTTCCCTTGGAAAGAAGAAGGACACCATATATAACCCAATGGCCTTGGCCAACTAATATATGACTCTCCCTGAACAGAGAGAATCTCAAAGAAGGAAAGAGAAGGTAGGGAAAGAATCCAGTGGAGGATGAAAGGTGTCAGCGAGGAGACAGTTTAGAAAACTCACAAGTTGGGGCGCCTGAGTGGCTCAGTCGGTTAAGCGACTGACTCTTGATTTCAGCTCAGGTCATGATATCAGGGTCCTGGGATCAAGCCCCATGTCAGGCTCTGTACTCAGCATGAAGTCTGCTCGTCCTTCTTCCTCTGCTCCTCCCCCACTCTCTTTCTCTGTCTCTGTCTCTCTTAAATAAATAAATAAATTCTTAAAAAAAAGAAAAGAAAAGAAAACACAAAAGTTGAAGTCCATGAGTCTTCTACCTAACGAAGGACAGCTGGGCACCTTGCCCTGGCCTGGTGGTTAGCTCTGATTTCCTGTCCCTCCTCAGGCTGGGTCTTTCCTTTCTTCCCCCTCCTTGCAGCTTCCAGTAAAGTCTGAGAGGCACAGAAGCTCCAACAAGGGGCCGAGTCATTCTCATCTGAGCCTCTGCTTTCCTGAGGGCCCTGGGACTGCCAGTCCTTCTAGAATAGTCCTCAATTTCTGCAGCAGCCAAGACTTGTCCAGCTTCTCAGGTCACATCCTGAGTTTCTTGCTTTTATTTCCTTCCTGATGCCCTATTCCAGACCAATTCCAGTGACCAGAAACAGACTGTGCTTGGGCTGCCCACTCTCTGTTGTCTGCACATGGTCACCCTGTCAGGGACAGTCTGCACTGTGGGTCCTGGTGGGGAGCACCTGTTCTCCCTGCCTCTCACCTGGCCTCCCGCCTTTTCCTTCTCTTCTGCCTCCCCTTTCCTCTTCTTGGTCTGCTTCACACACAGCACCCCCAAACGCAATTTTTGTGTCTGCAAAATTCCCGTACCATCTGTATTATTCACACACTAATTCTGCTTCTGGGCTTCATTAGTTCTCTATCACCGTGTGAGGAAAGAAGAAGAACAATGTATTACCATTCTGGTTGTGTACGGGGCATTCAGTAATTGTTTTCATAAGTTAATGAGTAAGTATTTATCTCATGAGCTTAAATAAGGAATTACTTCATTCATTGTTCATTCATTCATTCCCAAGTGCCCCCTCCATGCCAGGACTCCTCTGGGTCCTATGGCAGAGACTTGCCCAGGACACTTTAGGAAGTCGTGCACCAGATGCCCTGCTGAAGATGCATGTGGCCTCTAAGATGTGGAGTTTGGAGGTGAGTTTTTAGGCTAAAAAATAGCAGCCTTGGACATGTCCCCTGGGGAAGTATATTTCAGCTGCCCGGGCTGAAAGGACACACTTCTGAGAGACGATCTTTCTATGCTTCCCTCAGGCACTAAGCAGGGTGCGCTGGCATCCAGATGTAGCTTCTCCAGCAGTTTGGCTCTTTTCACATGGACGGCACTGCTGGGCTCGCTGATACCTTGGGTGTCTGTCCCATGTCCTCTGCGCTCTCCCTGCCGGGCAGGGTCTCTGGGAGCTGACGGCTGCTGGGGGTGCTCTCCTGAAGGGACTGCACAGACTGGGACGTCTTTATGCCACATTGCCACACCAGGGCCTGGGCTCTATTAGTAGAGCATTACTTGGGTGTCTTGTCAGCGAAGACCAGAAGTAATTGGTTTATCTAAACCTAACAAGCAAGTTGCTGGTGCCATCTTCCCAAACAAAGTCTGGGCCTTTGAATGCCCCTGCCTGCGGCGCCCTGGCCATACCCCAAGGGCCCACTAACAAGGCCTGGCTGGGCAGGCCTGCGCGTAGCCTGAGAACAAGGTGAGGGGTTCAGGCTCAGTTCTGGAAAATGACTTGTGTGGCCCCAGGAGAGTCATCTCTCGCCTTGGCCTCAGCACCCATCCCATCTCTGTGATTCTCTGTCCAACCGGCAGCACAAGCCAAGCCTGCCTCTGAGTCTGGCTGTTGCTGGTTCCAGGACACCTGGTTCCCTGCTCCCTCCCGACGGGTGGGCCCTCCAGGAGACGCTACAGTGAGCCTGCTGGGTCAGCTGTTTGTCCACTCTGGATCTAACTGCCACCAGAAAACCCTCCCACAAACTTGCAATTGAAATCTGGTGCTTTATTTCTGTCATTTTCTGAAGGGTGGTGGCAGATTTTCTATTTAAAATTCTGCCCCTTTATTTTTAAACTTGATTCTTTTTAAGGGTGGGATGATAGGATCTGCTCCTTGCCATTTGAGGTAGCTTCATTGCGATTTGCAAGATCTAGGCCTGGGTTACTGTCACCTAAGCTTCTGGTCTGCAGGGCTATCCTGGGCAGGAGGGGGTCTGGGTAGGTGAACAGAGCAGAGGGGGGTGGGGAAGGAGCATTCCTGCCCCCTCCTCCTGGGACACGTGCCTGTGGCTCAGCCTGCTTCCTCATTTTGTATCCCCTCTCTTCTTAGCTCTCCTGTAAACCAGCTCCCAGGAAGGGGTTGGCAGACATTCGTTTCCTCTCTGGGTTATAACGGAAAAGTCTCTATGTGCAACTCCTCAAGCATTTTTTAAAAGGGTCAAGGCCTCCATTTAAAAGAAAGTATCTCTGATTATGGAATTTTAGGCCCTGGAACATAATGAGAGTATATGTGTGTGTGTGTGGTGTGTGTTCGTGTTCGGGTGTGTGTATGAGAGTGTATGTGGTGTGTATGGGCTCTGGGGGTGCATATGGTGTCTGCAGTGTAGGTGTGCAGGGGTGTGGTGTGGATTATAATGTATTTGGGGTGTATGGTGTGTGTGGCGTGGGGGGTGTGTATGATTTTTGTGGTATACGTGTGCGTGTGGTGTATGGAAGGGTTGTGTACGTGTGGTATGATGTATGTGTGCGGGGGTGTGTGTGAATGTGTGTGTGGTATACGTGTGTCAATGGGACGGGGGAGGGTAGGAGACGGGGGTAAGGAGGAAGCTTCCTTCAGCCCTGGAAACGAAAATGTCCTCATTCATTAAACGTTTATTGTGCATGTACGTGCCAAGCATTGTGCAAGCACTGGAGATGTAGAAATGAAAGCCAGAATCCCTAGATGCATTTTGCTCCCAATTCATTAGACCACTGTAGCTTTTTGGAACATTTGTGGTCTTCATTTGTTTGTTTTTAATTTATATCTTAATTGCTTTACTTCAGGAGACACATTCATTCTGCTTTTCTGGAATCAACAGACCACTTAGAAGTTCTGCTTCCTAAAGATACTTTAAAAGGTCATTCCTTCAATCAGTAATCTTTTATTACATGCCATCTGAATGCCCAATGTGCACGAGACTGTCCACAGCCTGTAGGCTAAGTGTAGTAGACAGCAAACGGGAGACATCATCTATACCTTCCAGAAACTACGAAATGTCTTAGTCCAGAGGAGAGCCCATCGGCTAGCCCTGCTCTTTGCTTCCTGTGACCAATGTGTGTTCCCAAAGCTTTCTTTCCTCTCTGGCTGAATAGCTGTCAAGTCACTATCCCCTCCACTCCTTCCCTGGGGGAGAGAAGCTCTTACAGGAACCCTGGGGAAGAAACCCGGCCAGGGGCCAGTTTCTTCTGGGCTGCGGTCACTTTGCTCTGCTTGGATTTGCTGACGCCGAACATCAGGAGTGAGTCTGGCCCAGGGCCTAATCTCAGGTCAAATGTTTGGCACCAGTTCAGTTCCCAAAGGCTCTTGGAGTGAAAATCATGTGATAAATGGGACCAATCAAAGTGGAAACGTTTTCTCCAGAGGGAAGCTTGCTCAGACTCAAGAAGGGGCAGGAGCAGTGCAATTCAACACGAGATCGGGGTTTCCACCCAGAGAAGCATTTTTAGCCAGATAACTGTAGTATCCTTCTAAAGTCACTGCCTTGAAAAACCAGCTTGTCAGACTCTGGACTACCTCCCGGTGAAGCACAGCCTTCCCAGAGCCCAGCAAGATCAGACACCTGGCAAAGGAAGGACAGTGGGGCGCAGCATCGAGTCTAGAAGACCTTTCCCGTTATCTGTGCAGATGGGGAGCTGGGAGGTGCTCAGCATAGGTACTGGGTACCAGGCACCAATAGACCCCCCCACACACACACACCCCACTCTGCAGGGTGCAATGGAGGCAGGCTTCAGCTTTGCAAGTACCCAAGTGTCAGGCTCAGCTTCTGCACTTTCCCTCACAAATGCAGTGTCAGTGTGTGAATGCAGTCACAGGAGGGAGGGACAGAAATTAGAAGTCTCAGAGCAGAGGAAGTGGAGAAGAATAGGCCACCAGTCTGCCTCTCTCTGTTTAACTCTTTGTTGCTGTATGAACTCACGTATTAATTCAATAAGCTTTGACTGGGGTCAGACACTTTGTAGACACTGAGGGAAACAAAAGGATACGAAAATGCCAGCCCTCTAGCTCAGGGCTTTCAAATATTTTTTTTTATCATAATCCATAGTAAAATGTACAAAATGTATTTTACATTGTGATCTAGTACACACACACACACGCACACACACACACAGGAAAAATAAAAGTTCTACAAAATGAGCGAATCCATACTATGCATAATCCATGCGTGATACATCCTAATATGTTCTATTCTGTTCTTTTATTTTACTACTGATCACAACTCACTACACAGATTTCATGATTGACTAAAAGGCCAGGATGAGAAGTTTGAAGGATGCTAGAGCCCACAGTTTAATTGGAGAACCAAGTGAACAAACATCCACAATGGCAAATTCTCTAGCAGAGTTGCCTGGAGCTGGGTTCAGAGGAGGGAAACAGGTGCCCCAGGGCATCTGAAGCTACACAGCAAAGGAGGTGGGGCTGAATCCAGAAAGCAAGCTGGAGATGCCACATGAGAAGCACGTTTGTATGCCAGGGGGAAGATGTAGCAAAAAGGTTCCTGTGTGTCTTTACTACCGAATTTATGGAATGCCTAGTACTTCTCTGGTCCCCAAAGCTTCAGCATTTGGTCTCCCATGGAATGTTTGTGATTTGGGCTCCATTTAGATAGAGTGAGCTAGTCTCACGAGTATCATTACATATATATATATAGTGTCATATTCTACATATTGAGCTATATAGATGGTCCATATTGGACATTGTGGTGTGTATCATATGATGTACTGTATGGCATATTATTATAGTATGCTGTCGATTGAAGATTGATACTTCATCTGCCCAAATGCAATAACATGATATGATAATCTTGTGAGCTGCTTTATTTTTTTTTAAAGATTTTATTTATTTATTTGAGAGAGAGAGAATGAGTGACAGAGAGCATGAGAGGGAGGAGGGTCAGAGGGAGAAGCAGACTCCCTACCGAGCAGGGAGCCCGATGCAGGACTCGATCCTGGGACTCCAGGATCATGACCCGAGCCGAAGGCAGTCGCCCAACCAACTGAGCCACCCAGGCGCCCATGAGCTGCTTTAGGGCAAAGCAGTGATTTTTACATCTTTCTTGATTCAGACACGTGACCCCAATGAAAGATTGCTCCTGACATGCTCTTATCCCAGTTTGTAAATTAGATCAATATCCGTGCACAAGGTCAGTGGTGTTTCATGGCGGAGGGTACAAGGCAAAACGAGCAAACAACAAAAACAAATGTGTCTGTTCCAGGCAAGAAAAAAATGCCAAGGGCACAGCAAAAGATTCACGTCACCAGGAAGGTGTTGCCAGAAGCCGGCCGGGTGCTGGAACCCATAGCTGTGACTGACCCAATGAGGGCGGTCCCAGGGAATCCACCCAGGGACAGATGTCTTCTCTTCTCCCTTAAGATCTTGCTTAAGACAACTCCTAACTCAGGCCACACTTCCCTTCTGACCTCCTAAAGCTGTTTCTGTTTCATTCCCAAACATGCCGTTGCTTCTCTCCCTTTCTCACTTAGTTAATTAAAAAAGGAGTAATGAGCTGTTCTGGGACAGATAGTAAAGAGAATGCTGAAGAAGTTGGTGTTTGACTCTGGCTTTTAAAAGTAAGTTGGAGAAGAAAGAGTGCTATGATCCAGACCAGTAGCTGGCAGTGAGACCTGTCGCTTGAATACATTACTGTCCCCAGGTGACAGGCGAGGAAGTGCCAGCTCAAGAAGCTACCCTCCCGGGCTGCTGGATGTCCACACCTGCGTCAAGGGCAAGTTGCACCCCCATGTGCCTGTAAGCACACACTAATTGGTGTATATTCTACAGCTAGAATTCATTTTAAGATTAGATTTGCAAAAAATTGCCCCAACAGCCACATCCTGCTGGTGCTACAAAAATAATACATCTGATGTACTACATTGTCAATCCAAATAAAAGCCACCTGTTTTCTCCTCTGCTCTCTTAAATGATCTGCTTTAGCCAGGGTCCCCACAGGGAAGGATGTGCCTCACTCATGAAGCAGGGGGTGCCATGGGGGGGCGAGGGGGCGGGGGAGAGCTGTGCCAGACGCAGAGCTGGACTGACAGGACGCAGAGGCAGCAGGTAGAGGCCACAGGGAGCTGTCCCTGAACACTCAAGGTCCTGAGGGCAGGTGAGCCCAGCCTCCATTAGATCCCTCTGGCCTCAAGGATCCAGAAGCATCAAGGAGGGGCAGGAGACCTGAGGGCAGTGAGGGCTCAAGGCAAAGAGAGGTGGCCAAGCCTTCACAGGCCAGGGGTGAACCAGGCTCCCCAAGGCGGGTGGGGAGGGGGATGAATGAGCCTGGAAAAGCCGAGAAGGTGGGGGACTTAGGTTCTAGTGTCTCCCCTCCTGGGGACTCAGCGCTCAGGTTATAGCAGCAGAGTTGGTATCTCATGGGGCCCGCAGCAGGTGCTGAGAGCCCTCCAGGAGTTTGGAATCCAGACAAACAGAGGACTAACCAGGGTCTATAGGTCTGCACTATCACAGGGGGCCCTGAGTGATGGAGCTCAGGAGAAAGGTTACCAAAGGCCAGCACTGAGGTCATAGTTTACACCTGCACAGGGGTGTCTCTGTCCAGGACAGACAGCACAAGGATGTGTGTTGACACCAGGAAGAGAGTCTGGGGGCCATGGGCAGGTGAGACGGTGCTGCTGGGGTGTGGTCTGTGGTTCACCTGCTTCAGACTCCCGGGCCCCGCCTCAGCCTCTGACTTGGAATAGGAATCTGCATTTTAACTGGCTTCCCAGAAGCTCCCCCTGGTCGGCCTGGAGAGCTGCAGATAGGAGGGGTGGAAAGAGGAGGAGGAGGGATGCATGAAGGAGACAGAGAAAAGCCCCCCAGAGGGGCCTTCAGGCGTGGGAAGCCCCATCTCACAGTGCCCACCTGCCTCTACGACCCTTGGAGTGTGGTGGGTGGACAACCCACGAGTCCTGCCTGGCAGATAATCAAAATGTCCCGCATCTGCTCTGTTGCCAAGCTGCGCCCTGTGACAACAAAATTGAGTCTTTGCCCGGCGTCGGCAGCTCCCTGGGAATCAGACTTCTGGAGGAAACGCGAACCAGTGGCCTGCTTACTCTGGGGACGGAGGGTTCGTGAGGGACCAAGCTTATGGCTCCTTCCAGAAATGTAATGAGCACAGTATTACAATTAGTCAAGGTCTGCATGTCCCCTAGCCGACCTGGCTGCCTGCAGTCCTTTAATTAAGCTGTAGCGATGAGCCCCCCAGGTGCTCCCACAGAGCGGCCAGCAGATGAGTTCATTTGCCCTGAGCCATTAACCTGAGAGGGCGTTAGTTCTCCGGGAAATGGCCTTAATGGGAATCTGCCATCCTTGGCTGAGATAAAGAAGGCTCTGTGCCATCAGCTCTCAACACTCGGCTCCTCCTGAGTCGGAGGGTGGCTGGTCTTGAGTCGAATGGCCATTTTGTAGAGTTGGGAGCAGAAAGACAGCAAATAAGAGAACTTCATACACAACCGAATCAGTTCTTCCTCTCTTCAAACACCATGGGCCCTCACACTCACCAGCACACAGACACACACCGGCACATGCGCTCGTGCATACACACACACACACACACACACAGCTTCTGGAGGCCCACGCGGTAGACATTCTCTTCTAGGACCTGAATTATGGGACCTGTTGCCGCATTGGCGGCCTCCCTGACTGAGTTCTGCTGGCCCAGATTTGTGATCATTTGGTCTGACTGAGAGCTATGTTTGGGTGCTATTTGTCTTTATGTTATTTATGAAGAGAGTGTTAGAAAGCTAATTCCTAGTCTATACAAGATTGGGGCAAATTAAATGTATTAGACCAGGCTGCCTGTTTCATGCCATTGGTTCAAATTACAAGTGAATCGACGCTTTTCCATCCATGCTCCCCGACTTGCCTGCTTAGAGATGTTTTATAAACATGAATCTGGTTACTTTCATTTGAACGGAACAAAATGGCATTTCTAAAAAAAAGAAAAAAAAACTGCAAGTCGGACTTGACTAATGCAGATCACCTCCTCCCCAGCTTGTCCTGACTGGTGGGAGTTGACTGCGCCCGCTCCTGGTTCCGCTGCCTGGCTCTGAAGAGGACTTTCCATGGCAGTCTGGAGCTGGGGGTGCCATGGAGGAGCAGTCTGGAGCTGGCCAGCATGGCTAAGCGCTTTCAGACTCAGGGCGCCCCTGTGGGCCAGCTGAGAAGGAGGGGGGCTTCCTGCATAAGGCTCAACTCAGGGCAGACCCCACCTCTGCAGCCACACCTGTCCCCTCTGAAGAGTGGGACATCAGCTGAGACTTCCTCAAGCAGGCAAGACAGAAATACAGTTGACCCTTGAACAACACAGCCTTGAACTGCGTGGGCCCACTTATATGTAGATTTTTTTCCCCAATAAATACTGTACAGTCCCGTAAAAGTATTTTCTCTTACTTATGATTTTCTTTTTTTTTTTTTTTAAGATTTTATTTATTTATTTGAGAGAGAGAGAGAGCACAAGCAGGGGGAGAGGCAGAAGGGGAGACAGGGTCCCTGCTGAGCAAGAAGCCTGATGCAGGGCTCCATCCCAGGACCCTGGGATCATGACCTGAGCCGAAGGCAGATGCTTAACCGACTGAGCCACCCAGGTGCCCCTCCTTATGATTTTCTTAATAACATTCTTTCTCTAGCTTACTTTATTGTAAGGATACAATATACAATACATATAACATACAATCAATTGTTTATGTTATTGGTAATTCTTCTAGTCAAGTGTAGGCTATTAGTAGTTAAGTGTTTGAGGAGTCAAGAGTTAAACATAGATTTTCAACTGGACAGGGGTTGGCACCCCTAATCCCTGCTTGACCAAGGGTCAATTGTAATTATATAATATAAATTAACTCAAAAGCCGAAAATGTGGTAGGCCCTGTAGTAATATAAAGATGAGTGTGAGTGGGGCGCCTGGGTGGCTCAGTTGGTTAAACATCTGCCTTTGGCTCAGGTCATGATGCCAGAGTCCTGGGATCAATTCCAGCATCAGGCTCCTTGCTCAGCTGGGAGTCTGCTTCTCCCTCTGCTCCTCCCCCTGCTCATGCTTGTGTACTCTCTTATTCCCTCTCTCTCTCTCTCCCCTCTCTTTCTGAAATAAATTTTTTAAAAATCTTAAAAAAAAAAAAGCTGAGTGTGATCTATTGTGATATTTTGATCTTTTTTGTGATTGATCAGGGAGACAGGCAGACAAACCATACAGAGACAGAGGTCTCAGAAGTAGCTGCAGATGACTGCCCAGCATTGTGGAGGGATCCCCAGGAAACACAGAAGGCAGAGAACTTTCTATGCAGGGCAGGAGTCAGCAAACTCTTCCTGGAAAGGGGCAGACGGTAAATGTTTTAGACTGTGGGGCCACACCATCTTTGTCTCAACTCTGGTGTTGTAGCATGAGGTCATCCATAGGAGGAGTGTGGCTGTGCGCCAATAAAACTTTATTCATAAAAATTTGTACTTGGTTGCATCTATTGTCAGGAAACTTTAAAGGTAAATTGCTATTACCAGCCTTCTCTCTTTTTTTCTGATGGTATAAATCTACTGGAATATTTTTTAAATAATATCGTTATTAATAATTTTTCTTTTTTAGAAAATTATGAAAGAAATACACAGTCATTATAAAATGATGACAAAATAGAGGTAAGAAAAAAGAAAAAGATGGGATTACTGGGCTACTCTTCACCTTGCTTCTTCCTTCACTCACAGACGTCCCTCACCCTCCCATGGCCACCCACAAGGAGGGTTGTTCAGCCAGGCAGAGAGGGACGGAGAGCATGGTGACCTCAGCTAGTCACTCATGAGCTGCTGACCCATAAGTGTGGACTGAGCCTCACCCACGTGTGATGTGTGTCTCTCCACAGGAGAGCTCGAAGATCTCTGTTGAAATCCAGTGTCACCTGCCTCCAGCAGGAGGGACCTTCATGCCTCAGCCTGCCCTGATGACCTCGGGATTCTTGTGGGGTGAGCTGTTCTCCAAATGGCAGGAATTCCTACTGAGGCGAGCTGACATCTGAAAGTAGAACCTAGTCTCCTGCATTTAGCCCCCCTCACTGAGTCAACAAGTGTTCGTCGGGCATCTAGTGAGCGCCACGAGATGTGGTCAATGAGAAAGTCCCAGGGAGCTTTTGTTCTCATCGCAGAGGTTAATTTAAAGCTAATAAATACCATAAAAATGGTCATTTTTATTTTGGATAGTGATCGCTGCTGATAATAAACTGCGAAGTGTTTGGCAGAAGCAGGGGTGTGGAGGGGCTATTCCTCCCTTGGGTGGCCAGGGAAACCTCTGAGGAGGGGATAAGAGCACGCCAGCCCCAGGGACACTGGAGCAGAATGTTCCAGGCAGAACAAAGAGCAAATGCGAATGTCGTGTGGAGTGGCCGGGACTGTGGGCTCAAAAAGAGACAGGAAGAAGCCCCTCAGGTTGGAAAAAACAGACTGATCAAGAATAATAGCAAATGGAGTCAAGGAGGGAAACAGGGCATTTGACTGTGGGAAGGCCACAGTCAATGGGAAACCAGGAAAGTTACGTAATCTGACTTATATTTTTGAACGTGGCATCCTGCTGCCAAGGGAGAACAGGCTGTGAGGGCAGAGAGAA
>NW_023270380.1:275309-431835 GCF_011800145.1 Mirounga leonina
AGAGAAGAGGCTGTGAGGGCAGAGAGAACAGGCTGTGAGGGCAGAGAACAGGCTGTGAGGGCAGGGAGGGCAAACAAGGGGGCACGGCTGCAGGGGGCTGGTGCTGATAGTGAGGGCTCACCGGGGGTGATGTCTGCCGGGAAGGGGAGCCACGGGACCCGCTGCAGGCTGGAGAGGTGAGAGAGATGCCCCTCAGCCCAGCTGGAAAGATGAGGGCGAGCTTGGTCCAGCGGAAGCAGAAACCAAGCATGGCTTCCAGGTGGGGCAAGCCAGAGAGGCTGTCAGCCTGCACCGTGCAGACTACTCTGCTTCGGGGGACTCAGGAGCTCTGGCAAGAGGAGGATTGTTTTTCTTTTTTGTCCTTTCTAAGGTTTTATTTATTTATTGGTGAGAAAGAGAGGGGGTGGGGCAGAGGCATTGGCAGAGGGAGAAGCAGACTCTCCCACTGAGCAGGGAGCCCGATGCAGGGCTCAATCCCAGGACCCTGGGATCATGACCTGAGCCGAAGGCAGTCGCTTCACCGATGGAGCCAGCCAGGCGCCCCGGCAAGAGGACTTTCCAGTCTTGACTGGACGCCCTCGGTGTGCCAGTCCCAGGCCTGCCCCATTGCATCCTGGCCTGCAGTGATTGCCCGGGATGAGCTGAGCCCTCCCTTCCTCCCACCTAGGTACAGCCTGACCAGGCCACCTGCTGGCCCCAGATCCTCAGGCCAAGAGAATCAAACATGCAGCCTGCACGACCTTCAGCCCTGCTGAGTCAGTGCCAGGCAGGATCTGACATCCTTGGGTAAACAAGAGAAGGGGAGATTTAGGGGCTCTCCACTGAGCATTTGGGCTCCCACATGGCCCTCACAGGCCCAGCCGTCTTTTTGGAAAGATGCCACACGCACTCTTAGTGGGTCAGGCATTAGCAGCGACACTTCAGTCTTACTCCACTGCGTTTGCAAAATAAGCAAAGTTTCTAGAGGTCTCTGTCTTCCGTGTGTGTGTGTTCTTAATCAACTTACTGCAGTTGCAAAATCATCCAATTAGAGTTGTAAAATGTAGACTGGCCTCTGCATGAACAGTTCTCCTCAGCTCCGACCCGAGGTTGCTCCTGGGACATCCTCAGAGGGCCGCTCTGGAGCCCATTGCTTTGATGTAAGAGCTAGGCTGGGGATGGGGTGGAGGTGCCGAGAGGGGGGCTGGCTGATGTCCTCTGCACGGGACACCTGCCCTGAGGTCCCGAGCTGCCCATACACAATAGAGGCAAATGTTGTGGTAGTGGTAAGTAGGGTGACTTGTGAGTCAGGCGCCCCACACACCGAACACGGGTGGGGGAGGTGGGCCAGGGGCTTCCTGCATTTGGGCCAGCAGATGAGAAGGAAGCTGGAGTTTGGCCTACCTGACCATCAGCTCCTTTCTAATAGGCAGGCTTGCCCTTTCTTCACATTTGGCTCCGACTCTGGGTTTATGGGCCACATGGCAGGAAGTTCACAATTGCTGTGCTGATGGAAACCAGAAAAAAGGCTGTTTTTCCAGAGCCATGGCCTGAACAAGCCTGACAAGAGGTGGGGGGAAGGGCCCTTTATGGGACCATGGCCATGCAGACACTGGGACTCCCTGCTCAATGAAGTTATAGATCATAAATTCAAAGAACTCCAGAGCTGGAAAAAATTATAAAAATCATGTCCAATGTCTTCATTTTATTATGAAGAAGACCCAGGAAAGTGAGGAAACTTTCTCAGAATAGTGACAAAGGCATGACTAGAACCAATTTCCTGATTCCTCAGCCCCAGGACAAGGACACATTGCCCTCTATCCCCTCCTGTGAAGACTCCCAAGCCTCCTGGGCAGGACTTCGCAGACCTCCTCAGGCCATGGCACTCAGAATAAAGAACGTTTTTGCGCAGCCACCTGTGAGAAAAGGGTAAGGCTGCCTCAGGAGCAGGCAACCTACCTGGGGACCCTTGCCACCTCTGTCAGGCTTCAGCACACCCACCAGGGAGCTCTGTACACGTGTGCGTGTGTGTGAATGTGTGCATGCACGTGTACGTGTATGCGTGCGCGTGTGGGGGGGTGTGTCCAAGTGTGCATACGTGATTACAGAGAGCTGGTTCTGCAGCTCTTCTGACTTAGTCTTGGAATGGTTTCTAAGAATCGATTATTTTTAAAATTAAAAAAAAAAATTTTTTTAATTTAAATTTTACTTCATTAACATACAGTGCAATATTTGTTTCTGGTGTAGAATTCAGTGATCCATCACTTAACATACAACACTCAGTGCTCATCACCCCAAGTGCCCTCCTTAATGCCCATACCCTGTCTAGCCCATCCCCCACCCACCTCCCTCCATGAGCCCTCAGTTTATTCTCTATTACTAAGGGTCTCTTATGGTTTGTTTCCCTCTCTTTTTGTTTCTCTACCTTCCCATATGTTCATCTGTTTTGTTTCTTAAATTCCACATATGAGTAAAATCATATGGTATTTGTCTTTCTCTGACTTAATTCACTTAGCATAATACACTCTAGCTCCATCCACGTCCTTGCAAATGACAAGATTTCATTCTTTTTGATGGCTGAGTAATAGTCCTTTGGATATATACACCACATCTTCTTTATCCATCATCAGTTGATGGACATTTGGGCTCTCTCCATAGTTTGGCTATTGTTGATAATGCTGCTATAAACATCAGGGTGCATGTGTCCCTTTGAATCTGTATTTTTGTATCCTTTGGGTAAATACCTAGGAGTGCAATTGCTGGATCATAGGGTATTTCTATTTTTAATTTTTTTAAAAGATTTTATTTATTTATTTGGGGAGAGGTCACAAGTAAGTAGAGCAGCAGGCAGAGGGAGAGGGAGAAGCAGGCTCCCCACTGAGCAGGGAGCCTGATGTCAGACTCCATCCCAGGGCCCTGGGATCATGACCTGAGGCAAAGGCAGATGCTTAACCAACTGAGCCACATAGGTGCCCCTATTATTAACTTTTTGAGGAACCTCCATACTCTTCTCCAGAGTGGCTGCACTAGTTATTTGCATTCCCACCAACAGTGCAAGAGGGTTCCCCTTTCTCCACATCCTCGCCAATACCTGTTGTTTCTTGTGTTGTTGATTTTAGCCATCTAAGAATCCATTATTGATTGAGGACTCTGAAAAGGACAAAAGTCATTTGTCGCACCACAAAACTCTTTACACTTTCTTATTATAGGAGATTAGTTCACATGAATTTTCTTAGGTGGAAGGAAAGAAAACTATAAACAGATCAAATAATTTTCTTAGGTCACTCAGGATGTTTGTGATGGGCTGAAATGTGATGAGTTTTTGTGATGAGCTAGACCCATGTCTCCAAACCTGGAAGAAAAGATAGCCACTATTAGAAATCAGACAAGTATAAGGAAAACAGAAATTAAGGCCCAAAGTATCCCCATTGTATTATATGGGTATGTTGATCACTCTCATCAGACCCAACTGCTGAGGTATTAGATCTAAAAAGTAGTCCCAGACACTAGACCTGTAATTTACCTTTAAGGTTGGTACAGTGTATTGTGAGGAGCACTAACTAAGGGATTTTAAACAAATTTTTAAAAAGGAATTATGCAGGAAAATATGTTTAGGGAATGCTGGGTAAACAATATTAAGCAAGATTTTTAGAGCAGAGCTTCTCAGAACCTTGAAATGCTAGCATGCATTGGGAGTCTCCAAGAATGATATAAAGCAAAAAAAAGAAAGAAAGAAAGAAAGAAAGAAAGAAAAAAGAAAAGAAAAAAGAAAAAGTTTCTGAATGTATTTGATCATAGACTATTTTTCACCAAAAACCTAGTTGATCAAGTGTTTTTCCAAAATGCCTTTATGGAGGGCAAAATGTCTTAATATGGCTTTCTAGTGCAACAAAATACTGATGCTCCTATTTAATAATGGAAGAGGGGCAGGACTTACAAAATGGCATAGTAAGGACCTCTATAAATCTGCTCTCCTATAAAACAAAAACACTGGGCAAGTGGTCAAAATAAACTTTTTCAGAACTCTAGAAATTAACCAAAGACTTGCAACCATCAGGGGAGCATTTGTTCAAGAAAAACTGCTGAGTTTTGGTAAAAGAAACAGGGTTGTGGTATTTGAATACCCATCCCGTTCTAATCAGTTCCATGTTAACCTTGATAACCAGTAGCCGGACAACCCAAGTAATTGGGAAAAACACCAATCTTGCAGCCACAAGAGGAAACAGACTGGATTTGAGGCTCCTCAAAATGTCCCATCCTCTGAGCGTTGTCATTGTTAACTTGTCATGCAGACTCTTGGCAAAAACTCATTTATAGGGCATTGTTGATACTTGGTCTCAGGGCTCACCTTGCAGGAAAAGCTTTATCCCAGGGCATTTGTCAAAAACTATCAAGAGCAATTGTTAAACACTGCATCTGCCTGATGCTGCAATACCAGTTAGAACAATCAAGAGTCTGAGTAAAAATTTAAAGGAATATCTGGAGAATGAGATGTCTACAGGGGGGATTTGAGAAGATCTGATATATTCCTGGGGATTGGGAAGGCTATGCACATGTACCAGGGTGTTCATATGCTCAGGAAAGAACTGAGAAGGTCCTGATCTGTTCATTTGGGCTGATCATGAAGCTCAGCACAAGCAGAAAGTACATACGAAAGCAGAGTTGTAAACTGCTTAAGCATTGGAGGGATGCTTCAACACACAGAGAGCCCGTTGGCAACAGGCAGAAGACTTATTGGTTCAAGGCATTTAAGGAAATCTCTGGCCAATCATTAGCTGACCACTAAGCTAACAGAGCAGAACTTCAGTGACTGCACAATATAGGGAATGCCGACTTTATAGAATTAGTCCAGGAAGTCACTAAACAAACTAACCAGAAACTAAAACAAACAAACAAAACAAAATGAAAAACCAGCAACAGCAAATCCTGAGGAGGTGTATGTGTCTTATTTTGAAACCTGCCACATTATATTATCAAAAATGTTCTGTTTTCAACAAAAAGTTTATGATATAGGAAAATAAAGAAATTTATGGCCCATATATGAGAAAAGAAGCTCTGAGCAAGTCCAGATGTTGGACTTACTAGGCAAAGATTTTAATTCAGCTATCTTAAATATGTTAAAAGAACTAAAGAAAATGATGTCTAAAGAATTAAAGGAAATTATAACAATTATGTATTACCAAATGAAGAATATCAATAAAGATACAAAAATTACCAAAAAAAAAAAAATAGAAATTCTGGAGTTTAAAAGTACAATAACTAAAATGAAAAGTTCACTAGAATTGGAAATTTGAACTATCAGAAGAAAGAATTAATGAACTTGAAGATAAACCAATTGAGATTACCCAGTCTGAAGAACAGAAAGAAAAAAGAATACAGAAAAAGGAATAGAACGTTAGAGCCCTGTGGGACATTATCAATCATACTGACACATAGTGGGAATCCCAGAAGGAGAAGAGAAAGAGAAAAAGGCAGAAAGAATATTTGAAGAAATAGTGTCAAAGAACTACCCCAATTTGATTGCAAAAATTAACATATATATCCAAGAAGCTCAACAAATTCCAAGTGGGATAAACTCAAGGAGATTCACACCTAGACACATCATAGTCAAACTGTCAAAAGCCAGCAAAAAAAGAGAATCATGAAGGCAGCAAGAGAAAATAAGTTACCACATACAAAGGAACCTCAATAAGATTAACAATTGATTTCCCACCAGAAGCCATAGAGGCCACTGGACAACATATTGAAAGTGCTGAAAGATAGTCAACCAAGAATTCTATAAATTCAATAAAGCTATCATTCAAAAATAAAGGAAGAATACAAACATTCCCAAATAAACAAAAACTAAGAGAATTCTTCACTAACAGATCCATCCCACAAGAAATACTAAAAGGGGCCCTGCTAACTGAAAAGATCCTAGGCTCAAATCCATATGAAGAAATAAAGAGCTAACCATTTAGATACTTATAAAAGACAGCATAAAGGCATTTTTTACTTCTTTTCTTCTCCTATCTGATTTAAAAAACAACTGCCTAAAGGAATAATTATAAAACTGTGTTGATGGATTTATAATATACAAAGATAAAATTCCTATGACAATAATAGGCAATAAAGGAGAGAGGAGGGATGGAACTATGTACTAATGAAAGTAAGTTAGTGTCAATCCAAATTAAATTTTATTAAATTAAGCTGACAATTGTAATCTCGAGAGCCACCACTAAGAAAATAACCAAAAATCATATAGTATAAGAATATACAAGGGAATTAAGATGACACCTAGAAAACATTGAACACAAAAGAAATTAGTGATGAAAGAATACAGAAGCAAGGATATAAAACACAGAAAACAAATCTCAAGATGGCAGATGTAAATCCTGCCTAATCAGCAATTACAATAATTATAAATGGAATAAAAAATTTTAATCAAAGTCTGAGATTGACAGAATGGATACCAAAGAATAATCCAACTATGTGTTCTCTATAAGAGACACACTTTATATTAAAAGATATAAATATCAGACAAAATATATTATATTATATACTAATATCAGACGAAATGAGTTTAAGTTAAAGATTATTACTAGAGACAAAAGTTATAATGATAAAAGGGCCCACTTACCAGAAAGATACAAGATTATATGTATATATGTATGCATATAACAACAGAACCCCAAAATACATGAAGCAAAAACTGACAGTATTGAAAGGAGACATAGATAATTAAAAAATTATTAGAGACTTCAATACTTCACTTTCAATAATGAATAGAATAACTAGGCAGAAGATTATAAGAAAATAGACTACAAGAACAATAGTATTCTATATTCCACCTAACAATAGCAAAATACAAGTTATTCTTAATTACATGTGGAACACTCTCCAGAATAGGCCATATGCTAGGCCATAAAACAAGCCTAAATAAATTCAAAAGGACTGAAGTTTTACAAAGTATTTTCTCCAACCACAAATAGAAATAAAATAGAAATCAGTAACAGAAGAACACTTGAGAAATTCACAAATATGTGCAATAAACAACGCATTCCTAAATAACCAATGGATCAAAGCAATCCATTGAGAAAAGAAGAAATCACATAGAAATCACAAGAGAAATTAGAAAATATTTTGAGATTAATGAAAATAAAACTAAAACATATCAACACTTAGGAGATACAACTATTACAGTGGTAGGAGTAAAATTTATAGTTGTGAACACCTTTGGCAAAAAAGAAGAAAGATTTCAAATCAATAACAAACTTCTGATTTAAGAAACTAGTAAAAAGAAGACCAACTCAACCCAAAGAGAGCAGAAGAAAATAATAAAAGTTATAGTAAAAATAAATGAAATAGAGAACAGAAAAAACAAACGAGGGGGCTCCTGGGTGGCTCAGCTGGTTAAGCATCTGACTCTTGATTTCAGCTCAAGTCATGATCTCAGGGTGGTGAGATGGAGCTTAGCACTGGGCTCCATGCTAGGCATGAACCTGCTTAAGATTCTCTCTCTTCCTCTCCCTCTGCCCCTCCCCCTGCTTGTGCTCTCTCTCTCTCCCAAAAACAAAGAGGACATCAACAAAACCAACAGTTTGATAAGAACAACAAAATTGTCAAACCTTCAGCTAGAATGACCAAGAAAAAAAAGCAAAAAGAAGAATGAAAGAGGGAGTATAACTGTTGATCTTACATAAATAAAAAAAAGTATGGTAAATACTACGTACAAACTGTTTACCAATATATGAGCTAACTTAGGTAAAATGGACAAATTCCTGAAAAAACTTACTCAAGAAGAAATAGCAAATATAAATAGATCTATGAAACAAGCAAAAAGATTTAATTAAAAATTTAAAACTCCCCACAAAGAAAAGTCCATGCCCAATTCTACCAAACATTAAAAGAATTAATACCAATCCTTCACAAACCTCTAAAAAAATAGAAGAGAAGAATACATCCCAACTTGTTCTATGAAGCCAACATTACCTGGATAGCACAACCAGACAAATAAATCACAAGATATAACAGGCTTATACCTCTCATGAATATAGAAGCAAAAATCCTTATCAAAATTCTAGTAAGCTAAATCCAACATATATACCATGACCAAGTGGGACTTATTTCAGGGATGAAAGGTTGGTGTAATATCTGAAAATCAATTAATGTAATATACCATATGACTAGAATAAACAATAAAGACTTTTATCTATGATCACCTCAATGGATGTCGAAAAGTATTTGACAAAATCCAAAATCTTTTCATGATAACAACACTCTACAAACTAAAAATTAGGAAGGAATTTCTTCAACATATTAAAAGGGCATCTATGCAAAGCTCACAGCTAATAGCATATTTAATGTTGAAAGATTGAATGCTTTCCCCATATTATCAGGAACAAGACATGTCCACTCTTGCACTTCTGTTCGACAATGTGCTGGAGGTTCTAGCCAAGGCAGTAAGGCAAGAAAAATAACCAAAAGATATCCAGATTGGATGAGAAGTAAAATGGCTTTATTTGCAGATTGCATGATCTTATACACAAAAAATCCTAAAGAATCCACCAAAAAACTCTTATGGCTAATAAACTATTAAAGCTAAGTATCAGCAATATTGCAGGATAGAAAAATTAGTACACAGATATCAATTATATTTCTATATACTAGCAATGAACGATCAAAAAATGAAAATGAATTCTAAAAATGAAAAATTAAATTAAATGTATAATAGCATCAAAAAATAAAATTCTCAGGAATCTATTTAACAACAACAAAAAAGACTCATACACTGAAAACTATAAAACATTGAAATTAAATACCTAAATAAATAGAAAGACTCCCCAAGATCATGGGTAAGAAGACTTACTATTGTTAAGGTGACAATCCTCCCCAAATTGACCTGTAGATTCAATTTAATCCTTACCAAAATCTCAACCAGCTATTTTGCAGAAAATGACAAGCTTGTCCTTAAAGTTCATATGGGAATGCTAGGGACCCCAAATAGCCAAAACAGTCTTGAAAAAGAACAAAGTCGGGGGTCTCACACTTCCTGATTTCAAAACTTGCTATAAAGCTGTAGTAATCAAGACAGCATTATACTGGGATGAGGAAAACAGATCAATGAACTAGAACTGAGTGTCCAGAAATAAACCCTTACATTTACAGTCAATTGAATTTCCACAAGGTTACCAAGATAATTGAAAAAGAGAAACAACAGACTTTTCAACAAACAGGCCTAGACAACTGGATATCCACAAATAAAAAATAGAAAGTTGGACCCTCTACCACACACCATACCCAAAAATTAACTCAAAATGGTCATGGGCATAAAGGTAAGAGCTATAATAAAACGCTGAGAAGAAAACCTACGAGTGAATCTTCATGACCTAGGGTTAGGCGGTGGTCTCTTAGATATGATGCCGAAAGCACAGGTAATAAAAGAAAAATTAGATAAATTGGACCTCATTAAAATTAAGATCTTTTGTACTACAAATGATACTATCAAGAGAGGGGAAAGTAACCCACAGAATGGGGGGAAATATTAGCAAATTGCATGTCTAATAAGGGAATTGTATCCAGAATATATAAAGTACACAACTTCAATAATAGTAAGACAAGTAACCCAATTAAAAATGGGTGAAAGGATTTGAGTGGCTATTTCTCCAAAGAAGAAATACAAATGGCCCATAAGTGCATGGAAAGAGTTCAACATTACTAGTCATCAGGGAAATGCAAGTCAAAATCCCCAAAAGATAGCACCTCACAACCTCTAGGGTGACCGTAGTCAAAAAACAGACAATAACAAATATTGGCAAGGATATTGAGAAATTGGAAACCTCATACAATGTTGATGGGAATGTAACATGTGCAGCCACTTTGGAAAACACTTTGGCAGATCCTCAAAATGTCAAACCAAGTCACCATGTGACCCCACCTTCCACTCCCAGGTACATACCCAAGAGAAATGAAAACATATGCCCACACAAAACTTGGACACAAATATTCATAGCAGTATTATTCATAATAGCCAAAAATGAAAACAACTCAAATATCCATCAACTGATAAACAGATGAACTAAATGTGGTATATCCATACAATGGAATATTGTTTTTGAATTAAAAGGGATGAAATACTGATATATGGACGAACCTTGAAAACAGTGCTAAGTGAAAGAAGCCATACACAAAGAATCACTTTAGGCCTATTTATGTGATAAGTCCAATACAGGCAAATCTAGAGAGACAGAAATAGATTACTGGTTACCTAGGGTTGGGACTGGGGTTGGGGATAGGGAATGACTACTGATGGGTATGAGGTTTCTTTTCAGGGTGATGGAAATGTTCTAAAATTAGACTGTGCTGGGCGCCTGGGTGGCTCAGTTGGTTAAGCAACTGCCTTTGGCTCAGGTCATGATCCTGGAGTCCCTGGATCGAGTCCCGCATCGGGCTCCCTGCTCAGCGAGGAGCCTGCTTCTCCCTCTGACCCTCCCCCCTCTCATGTACTCTCTCTCATTCTCGCTCTCTCAAATAAATAAATAAATCTTTAAAAAAAAAAAATTAGACTGTGCTGATGGTTGCACAACTTTAGTGAAAGAACCAACAGCCACTGAATTGTACATTTTAAATGGGTAGATTTTATGGTACATGAATTATATTTCAAGCTTTTTTTAAAAAAGCAATTGGAAAAGGTCAAACTAACCCATATTTTCCTTCTGCTATGCATACATGCTTTATATCCTACTGTGGGAGAAGAAAACCTCTTTGCTCTTTTGTCCCACACTCTGAAATCATAGTGTCCTTGTTACCTGAGACTTGATTAGACAGTGGTCCTGGAGCCCACCAGGAGAATCAGCAGACAAAAATCACACTTTTTCCCCTCATGGTTCTTTCACTGGCACTTTACTTTTTTCTCCTCTCTCTCTTTTATCTCAAGTACATAATAACTCTATTAATTCACACTAAGTACTTCCAAGTATAAGTCCTGCTGGGCTTGCTTTGATGAAAAGAGTTGATTCATTTATAATTAGCAGCATTCACCTGAAATAAATATTTTCTTGTATCTTTTAAAACCTGGCTGAAATGAACTTTCCAGAAAAATGTCCTCCTAAGTAGGTGATCTTAAATGTAATCATTTATTTATGCTTCATACCAGTCATGTTCACATGCACACCTTATTCAGTATTAATTTATATTTACTGAAAGGGTTCAAATTCTACACACACACACAAATCAATAATTACAAATTGTTACAGAGTTACAGCCAAAGGTCTATAATGGTGGCATTCTATTGATTATCATGCAGCAAAATCCTATGCTCCAAATCATTTGATACAAGAAGATATCTTTGTTTTCCATAGCTATTTACTATAAAGAAAAAAAATCCAAAACAGTGGCCCAAGTCTTATTTCACAGTCTTATTAATCCTTTATATGCGATGATTTACTGCTTGAGACACAAAAAGAGACTGTGGTGGTTCTGAAATATGGCCGTAAAAATTTTGATGTTCTTCCTTGAGAGGCAGGGGCGTCTCTGGCCCCCTCTTTGAGTGTGGATGGGCTTGTGATGCTTTGCCTAACTGACGCTTCGGGACTTCCAAGGCCAGATCCCAAAAAGCCAAGTGGCTTCTACCTTGTCCTCTGGGACCCTTGCTCTGCGAGCTCTGAGCTATACACAAGAAGCATGACTTCCTTGAGTCTGCCATGCTGTGCGACCCCAAGCCTCATGAAGAGACCCCATGGAAATGCTCTGATCAGGAAGCCTCGCTGAGCTCAGCCTTGAGACATCACAGCCCAAGCACCAGCCCTGTGGGCTGTCAGGGGACTCCAGCCCTTGGACATTTGACTTCTCTCAGCTGAGGCCCAGACAAGATGGATCAGAGACAAGCCAGTTCTGCTCCGACCTATCTAAATTGCTGTACGACAACACTCACGAAGATAATAAAATGGTTATTGTATTAGGCCACTAAGTTGTGGGGTGTTGTGCTGTACGGCAGTGAATAACTGAGGGCACGTGAGAAGCGCTTCTCCAGGTGAGCATGACGCAGATGATGCCAGGAGAATGGATGGGCTGGTGGCCGTGGTTGACCACCACTAAGGCCCGTTTGAAGAAGCTACCTTTGTTAATGGAATTCAGGTCCATGTGCCACAAGGAAAGAATCTGCGTTCTTCCCTGTAGTTTTTTATAATTGGATATGACTTGTAATTTGCCGAGCATTCTTAGATTATTTATGGAAGTCTGTACAATTTTTCCAACTAGATTTCAAGTGAGTGGAAGCTGAGGGATGTCTTCTGTTTCCTTTGTTCGCTGACCTTCTTGCAGCAAATAAGGTCCCAGGGGGCCTTGATGAGCATCATCTGAATGCCCGGGATCCTTCTGGAGCAACTGGCCTCATGACTTCAGAAGGTTGCTTGTCAGGGTGGGCTTCTATGCCCACTACTTTTTTTTTTTTAATCTTTCCAGTTTAATATAAACAAGAAGAATGTTTCCTAAAAGAACCTTGTTTTAGAAGAACAAAGATTTTCAAGAGAAGGCCATGTATAAATACTAACCTTTTACTGATATGATAGTATTAATCAAGTCTTTTAAAATTTTTTTCTTTTCTTTCTTTCTTTCTTTCTTTCTTTCTTTCTTTCTTTCTTTCTTTCTTGAATATAGCTGACACACAATGTCACATTAGTTTCAGGTGTACAACATAGTGATTCGACAACTCCATATGTTACGCTGTGCCCACCATCTGTCACGGTAGAACGATGCCCACTGCTTTTAATTTGGGGGAGTGGCATGGTATAGCAAAAGGGGAGTGGAAAAAGCACAGGGTTGGCCATCAGGAGACCTGGAGTTAAATCAGGTTTCTTGCACTTAACACTTCTGCAATCTCATCAGGTAGCAACTTCTCAGAGCCTGGTTTCCTTGTCTGAAGAATGCAGACCACAATTTATCCCAGGGTGGTTCCGAAGTTCAAATAAAGTGATATAGGTAAAAAGCCTTTTCAAATTGAAATTACTACGCAAATAAAAGTAAAGCATTATTATTATCTTCGGTATGCATTTGCATAAATTACATCTTCTCTAGGCCTCCGTGAAATGGGGATAATAATAGTTATTACCTCCTGCCAGGATTACAGCAATGCCCTCCTAACTGGTCTTCCTATTTCTATTTTTGCACTCTTAAAAGACATTCTTCACACAGCAGCTGGCAATCTTTTTAATATGCAAATTAGGCCATGTGCCTTTCCCATTTCAAATCCTCCAGTGGCTTTATATTCCACTTAAAATAAAATCTGAACTCCATATCAGAGTCTACAAGGCCCTGCACCATCTGCCCCGTGACTACCATTCTGACCTTGGCTCATTTCCCTCCACCACAAACTCCCTGCCCTCTAGTCACACAGCCTTCTCTAGGTTCCTCCAAGATCTTCACAGTCCCAGGACATTTGCACTTGCTATCCCCTGACATGGCTTATGGTTCTGGTCTCTGTTTGTATGCCAGCTCCTGGAAGAGGCCTTCTCTGACCCACTCTTCCTAAAGTGGTCTTCCACTCATTATTTACATTACCCAATTTTAATGTGTGATAGTGCTACTTATTTTCTGAAATGATACTGTCTAATGTTTACTTACTTGTTTGTTATCTGTCTTCTGCCACTAAAATGCAAGTGCCCCCATGAGAGCAGGGCCCTTGACTTTTGTCAAGCATAGCACCTGACACAGTTGACCCTCAATAAATAGTTGTTGGTGAACAAGTGAGTAAGTGATCGAAAACTTCACAGTCCCCTCTACCCGCCCCCACCACGGTATAGAAAGTTCACATCTGTGTATTGCTCCGTGGAGAAAAGCCCTGTGGGAGAAGGGAGTGTGGCCATGATTGCATGAAATAGCATTATCTGAACCAGATGTGAGAGCTTTGGGCCTAAAAGCCACCCCCGCGCTCTGTGGCAGGACTGCTCTCATTGGCCGAGATCACCCTTATCAGTCAGCACAACATCAAGCAGATGTTTTTCAGTAACACCGGAGCCTTCCTGGGTCCTCGGTTGCAATGGCTAATTTTCCAACGGCTTATGAGTGAACACGAAGCTGACTTAATGTTCTGGCTTCTACTCAAGGCCAGAACTTCTTGCCCTTGTTCTAGCACAGTGTAATCCTCACAGTAATTCCTCCATAGACTTTTCCATGTCCTTTTACAATGAGGACAGGGCCATTCTCCTCAGAGAGGACCTTGCTAGAACAAGTAGAAAACGGGTCAGGAAGTGAAGCAAATGCCTGTGGAGGGAGCAGGAGACGTGGATCCTCACACCCACGTGTAACTTCTTATACCCATTAGCCTACCAAGCTCAGCTGCTATAACAAAGGGGTCCAAAATCACATGGCCCGGAGCATGGGTAATGCTGCTTATCCAGGAACTGGTTCCCTTCTACAAAACCCTAGGGTATTGTCTTTGATCTCATAAAGCAGGGCGAAGTGCAAGCATGTCCTTTTAAGGACATAACTCAGAAATTGCTCTCCATCTCTTCTGCTCTCATCCCTTCTGCCCGAACTTTATCCCAGGGCCGTAGGTCGTTGCAAGGAAGGCTGAGAAATGTCATCTCTATACAGAGAGCTATGAGCCCTGCCCCTCAGAGGACTCTGTTATCAAGAGAAGGAGGGCATGACTATCGAAGGTCAATTACAGTCCCTACCACACTCGACTCAGACAGTAGCTGACCGGCACTACACCCCCAAACTTTGAAGTCCCTGGAGCTGTTTTCAAACATACAGAGGAGACTTTCACAATGCAATCAAGAAAGCAAAGAAAAAGATGGTGGTGGTTTTTAGAAAACTCAGAGATAGTCAAGGTTTTTTGGTTAAACTTCTCCAAAATAGAGAATACTTTTAAATATATTTTTTTCCTACCATGACAGTTTTATTTCTCACTGCAATCCGGCACATTCACAGGATCACAACCTTTTAGAGTTTTATCCTTTTTGGACTGAATTCTTACATTTTGGATTTTAGTCCCGAGGCAGGTCTTTTTTTAAGATGGAAAGTTTGAACAAGCTCCATTTGGCAGTTTCTAGAGCAGAGAAATAAAAATCTCTCTTACGTAACATATTTTGGGATTTCTTTGGTTAACTCAGGAGTCGCTGCCTTGTTATGAATGTTGGAGGCACAAGGACAGGCGTGAGAGTTTGTGCTCGTGTTATGCAAACCATCCCTACTAAGAATTCCTGAACAAAAGCCTCATCATTCTAAGAAACAACTGGGCATCATTTCAAACAGTATGTCTTGCTCTTTCATTTAACATATGGGAGAGTGACACAGAATGGAACATCTATCTGCCTGACATGCCATGTGCAAGGCTGCTGCTGGCCCACGGGCTCGTATGTAAACAGCAGCTTGCTCTTGGGTTTTTTGCCCTGTCCTTTTTGGGGCCTCAGTTTCTGACTCTGTGCCATAAGGTTAGTAATAACTGTTCTGCATCTCATTAACTTCAGCTGCTTTTGTGATCTGGCAGAGCTCATTCTTCTCCTCCATAAGATCGACGGGGGTCATACTGCACTGGGAGTTGTCAGACTGTATTTTGGGGATCCCCAGAGTTCTGTGGAGGTCCCTCAGTTCCCTCTGGTTAGTTGGGGGAGGAAGGGAGCTCAAGCTTCACCTGAAACAGCTTGACTTGTATCTTTAAGATCATTTCCAATTCTGGGGGCGCCTGGGTGGCTCAGATGGTTAAGCGTCTGCCTTCGGCTCAGATCATGATCCCAGGGTCCTGGGATCGAGCCCCGCATCGGGCTCTCTGCTCCTTGGGAGCCTGCTTCTCCCTCTGCCTCTCTCTCTCTCTCTGTCTCTCATGAATAAATAAATAAAATCTTAAAAAAAAAAAAAAAGATCATTTCCAATTCTGACATTACGAGAGTCGGAAGGGTCAGGGAAGTGAGCCTAGAAGATAATGTCTGTCGACAGCTGTGAAGTCCTCAAGGTAAGCAGGGAAAGTAATGGGCTATGGATGAAGGCTGTGGGTGATGTGTGGATGAGAAGGTGGTGTCCTGCAAGGAGCTGAGGGAGAGCAAACCATACGGGGTGGCCCTCGGGGCACATTTGAAAAGACAGACCTAGAATTAGAAAAGCCCAGCTGGTCTTCTATGAGCCAGATGATCCCTGATGAGCAGCTAACCCCCTGAATCTTGATTTCGAGTTAAAGTCGGGAGGCAGAGACAGGGTACTAGGTTAGGTCTGTCATTCCCTATGCATAGTTCTGAAATCCCCAAAACCAAGCAAATATTTTTCCATCTAGCACAAACTCATTTGGTGGCAAAATCTGACCTGAACAAACTCAAGGTTATAAATATATATATATATATTCTTTCTTTATCCCTCTTAATGCAAATATACATCTATATCGAGATATCTATCTACATATGCTGTTCTGTTTCATTTCAGAAATGTTACTGTGTTTGATTATGGGTGCTCTCTCAGACCTCTAGGTGTGTTAGATGACATGTGGTTTATGCATGCAGATTCTTTCCAAAATGAGGAATTCTGAAGTCCAAACACATCTGTCCCCAGTAGCTCGGATGAGGGACTACGTGTCTTGGACACTTCCCGCTCTGCCCTTTCGGCCTCTGAAAGGATCATCTAAGCCCCCAGCCAGGAGTGCAGTTTGTGAATTGTGACAGCATCAGTACAAAGGGCAGCCTTCCCCAGGCCTACTGTGGTCACTGTGTCGGTCTGCTGGGGCTGCCATCACCAAGTAGCACAGACCGGATGGCGTGAATAACAGAATTTTCTTTCCTCACAGTGGAAGTCCACGATGAAGGTGTCAGCTGGATTGGTTCCTTCTGAGGCCTCTCTTTGCGGTGCAGATGGCCACCTTCTCCCTGTGTCCTCCCATGGTCTTCCCTCTGTGTGTGTCTTTATCCTGTTTTTCTCTTTTTATAAGGACTGAGTCAGGTCAGGGTCCATCCTAATGATCCCTTTTAACTTTAATCACCTTTTTAAGGGCCCTGGCTTCAAATATGGTCCCATTCTGAGGTACTAGGGGTTAAGACTGACCTATGAATTTGGGGGCTGGGGGACACAACTCAGCCCATACTGGCCACTGTTTCGGTCATTTAGCAGCTAACACACACCCGGCTTTGTGTCTATATCTGTGACTTTCCACATTTTATACATAAAAACATACCTGAATCCGAAGACTGAATTATAATCGGAGATGGGTAAGTCTGAGTTGCCTTTCCTGCTTTTCCTCACCCTGCTTGTCTGATTGACCTACAGGCGAGCCTTTGCACGCTTGCAGGGTCTCATCAGAAGAACTGATTCCCACTGAGAGAAGTTCTAATAAATAATTAGAAGCACATCTGTTGACTCTGTGAAACTTTAGCCTGGGCCCCCTGCCAGGCCAGTGTGAAACTGGAGGCCAATAATCCGACACCCACATGGTGTTTCCCTTTGTCCGTCCTGCCTCGGGTCAGGGGAGGGAGCAAGGGAAGGAGGAGAGCCCCGTCCCTGTTGCCTGGCAGCCTGTCGGAGGCCACGTACCCCTTCCTGCACCTTCAGTGAAGGCCCAGCTGGGGAGGGGCCGGCCCAAAGGAAGGTGGTGTCACTCCCCGGACAGACCATCCGTCTCCATTTATTGTCTCCTGTTTCTGACGGGGCCACACTGGGGGCTCACCAGCAGGAACAGGCCTTGAAGGGTTTCTGTAATAAATAAGACAAGAAGAGGAGTCTGTCAGCCAACAAATATTTATTGACCTCCTGCGGCCACAGGGCCCTGGGCCATACTCCGGAGAAGACACTCTGGCTGCACCCACTGTTAATCGTGACAAACGCCAAGATGGGGGAGGCCCTCGGGGTCCTTTCCTCCCCTCCAGCCAGGCAACAGCCCGTCAGCTGGTGGCTCCTTTCTTGGGCCTTCCTAAGGCTTCAGCTGTGCTGGGGCAAAACCTGAACTAATGGGTCACTTTTAATGTGTGTCTTGGAGCCTGACACAGACCCCGGTTTGCCGAAGCTACGCAAGAAATGAGTCAGTGCCCGGCAGCCGATGGACGCTCTCTCTGCCTCTAAACCAGCCTTCAAGCCAGCAGATACTTCAGATGATATACCCTCTCTTGGGGCGTTGTGCTTGTGAACAGCATCAAAAAAATGGGACAATATTTTTCCTGGTCAGCATTTTGCAGGCCATAAAACAATATCATATCATGCAAAGAAAGCTCTCATAGTCATACACACACACACACACACACACATATTATTTTCTTCCTAAGGTGTGGACTTCAGTTTTGCATTAAGGGAAGAAAGGATCAGTCAGCCCTGAGATAACTGTGCATCCTCAGCGGCTTTCAGTGTGGCTGAATGAGATAAGGAAGGCCTGGGGGAGAACGGTAGCCTTCCCCTCACCTCTGCGATCCCCCTCACCTCAGCATGATGGCTTCTGGTTCCTCAAGTAATGCACTCTCAAGACAAAAGAAAATACCATGGGAACAGACAGCTGGCTACTCTGGGCTGTTCTGTGTTCTCACCCCACCACCCTGGGAAAGCCTGTGGTCCTCATCCCCCGGCCCGGGTCGGCACAGGGATTCTGATATGTGTTGTACGGACGGGGCAGGAAGTGTGCATGAGGGACACATGCAGGAGGCTCTTGTCCAGACATGCATTTCTGCTTGATTCAGCTCCTCTTGTCCAGTGAATCAAGACACAGTGTGAGCAAGTTCTTAAAAGTCAAAGGCACATGCCAGTGTGTTTTCATGTTCTCTTCCTGTTTCAGCTTCCTATAGTCCCTTTGACCTTAGGGTGGGGAATCCTAAGAGCCTTGCCACCCATCCTCAGCACTGGCCATTGGCGCCATCTTTTACTTTCCAAATGCTCCCCAAGCATGGTGCATATACCAAAGGAATGAATTATTCTGAGTGTGTGTGTGTGTGAGTGAGAGAGAGAGAGAGAGAGAGAGACAGGGACAGAGACACAGAAAGACAGAGAGACAGAGAGAGACTCACACATTACCTCATTTTATCATCACACAAGCTTGTCAGGTAAGTATTATTATTCCCATTCTACCCACGAGAATTACAGGACTTCTAACTTGCTCAAGATCATGCAGCAGATAGTCAGATGTACCGACCCAGTTGACCAACAGCAGGCATGTCCACTTAGAAACCCACCCATTCCCATTTACGCAGTAAAGTATTCTCCTCTTCCCAGACTCAGTGAGCAGAAGATGGGTTTGAAAAGAAAGAAGAACAGCTTTGCCTTCCAAGAGTTTGGAACCAGGGATGGAAAAATCATGGCAGGGTTCAAGCCCTCATCCCAGGGGCCCAGAGGCAGGAGACGGTGGAGCCGAGCATCCCTGAAGCACCCCCATCCCATGTTGTTGAGGCTCCTCTGGTTTCCTGGGTGCTGGGTGTCCGGAGGGTACAGTCTCCAGACCCCAGCTCCCAGGCAGCACAGCTACTCTCTCCACTTCATGTTGCTTTGTTGACTGGGATACATCCTGGCTTCTCTTTGTCTGCAGGGACTTCCTTGTCCTGGGGAGTATCACCACTGTCAGCTTCCCTGGGGGGACACTGGCTCTTCCCCCTGGTTTCCAAAGAGCAAGAGTCAGCCCTATAGATGGGAGGCATATGTGGCAGGATAAGAGGGAGACTCATGGGTGGGACACAGACCCCATACCGGACAGTTAGGCTTAAAGTGGGACTTCACAGTGGCCCAGTGGCATGACCTTGGGCAGATTACTGAACTCACAAAGCTTCCATGTCCACATCTACAAGATGTGGATTTAGAATCTATTCTGTAAGGTTGTCTTAGGACTAAATGAGAACATACACGTGAAACACTCAGTAAGCTCCCATCCCTTTGATGCCCAGTGTGTCCCTTATGACATAGACCACCATATCAGTCCCTCAACCATTATACAAGGTAGCCACTCAGGGATGCTTCTCATGACCCATTTTCCTACACAGGGCCTACCATCCTGCCTTGCTTTAGCTCAAAGTCCAGTAGTAAACACTAAATCAGGAACCACACCTTCAGGTTCTGATGCCAGTGAGCTCTTCCTAGTTTCCTGAGCTTTGGCCAAGCCACAGATCTCACCTGCAGAATTACGACCAGCTCTTCCTAACTCAACTGAGATCATATATGCAAAAATACTTAACTGTAAAACCATGGTCAAGTATAATGTCATAAGACTATCATTAGCTCTTAATGCTATCTCCCTGGCCTAACTCAAGAGTTGGGGAAAGTGTAAAAATGCAAATAAATTATGAATTTCCCCAAAGGCATCACTCAGTTAAGAAATAAAGGGTAGACACTTCACCTGTCCTCAGGAACTTAAAACCTCAGTAAGGAAATTAGACTCAAACATAGGAAAATTTTCTAAGAATACCTGAGAAGTGCCTAGGTGGAGACAGCAGGCTACTACACACCCAGAAGAGAAAAGGACATTTAGAACCAAAGTGGTCAGCATCTACCTGAAAGGGGCATTTGAAAGAGACCTCAAAGAATGGGACATCAGGGCCCAGAGTCCCTACTTCTTTAAACTCTTACCTCTTATATTCCAATAAATTTTACATTTTTTACAGGGATGGATTCCATTTTAAAATAAACTCTTATGCAAAAGCCCAAAATATAAAACCAGAGTTGATGTTTTATGGGCACAGATTTATGCTACTTCAAATTTATTACATTTCCTAATTACAGATTCAATCAATAATCGTTAGAAATATTTTATTCAGGGGTGCCTGGGTGGCTCAGTTGGTTAAGCGACTGCCTTCGGCTCAGGTCATGATCCTGGAGTCCCGGGATCGAGTCTCACGTCGGGCTCCCTGCTCAGCAGGGAGTCTACCTCTCTCTCTGACCCTCCCCGCTCTCATGCTCTCTATCTCATTCTCTCTCTCAAATAAATAAATAAAATCTTTAAAAAAAAATTAAAAAAAAAAGAAATATTTTATTCAACAAAAAGTTCAGAAATACTAAAGAAAGAAAAAAGGTCAAAAATACTAATAACAGTCCTACCAACTGATTTATTTCTATCTATTGTTTTTAGTTTCAGAATGTTGAGAAAGGTGTGGCTTGCTCAGATAAGTAGTTGAGCATGCTAACGATTTTTAAATAATTTACTTTGTAGCTTCAGGATGTTCTTTCGCCAAATTCATTGAGATTGGAGGTTGGCAGAATTTTTTGTAAAAGCTGAGTAGAAAACATTTTAGGATTTGTAGGCCATATGATCTCTGTTACAACTACTTTGCTCTGTATCTCAAAAGCAACTGCCAGCCATGTGTAAATAAATAAGCCTCTCCGTGTTCCAATAAAACTTTATAGACAATGAAATTTTCATTTCATATAATTTCCGCATGTCACAAAACAGTATTCTTCTGTTGATTTTTTTTCAATCAGTTAAAAAAGGAAAAACCCCTCTTAGCTGATTGGGCCACACAAAATAGGTGGTGAGTTGGAATTTGCCTGCTATTTGCTGAGCTCTGATATAGACACTCAAGAGAACAATAGTAGAACATTTTTGTTCCAAAGCTGAATCACCAACCAAAAAAAGTTCTGATTGTTTCACATCATTAATTAGTAAATATGCTATTTGAAGGAAATCTAAGAATGTTTTTCCATGTCTTGCAAAAATATTTTTCTAATACATCCTTGAAGCATTTTGAATGTTAAACCATGCCATTTAGAAAACAAAATCTGAGATAACCCAATACACATCTCTGGAAAATATTTAAGCAAAGTTCTAAAACAGTCCAATTTATTTAATTTTGTAGCTCAAGTTCAGACTTTTCTTTGCTTTCTCATTGCCAACGATTTCCCTGCAGTTGCAATCATTGTAATGTTGTAACTCTCGTGGCCTGAATTGAATTTGTTCCGTTCATTAAAAATATCAGCAAAACATGGAAACTAGAGTAACCATGTTATATCTGGCAGTATTTAGCTGGGTAGAGTTTCTCCATCAGTTAAAAAAAAAAAAAAGCACATTTAATGCATATATGTATATACACAAAATACTTTTACTTGTATATGTATATGTATACACACATATACACACATAATATATATGTGATTTTGTGTCTCATTTAAATATTCAATATTACATCTTCTCTAGAGATAGACTTCAGACTTCATTAAGAAAAGGCAAGTTCTTATATACGATTACAAATAACTGTTAGTAAAACTGACAATTTCTATATCATCATTCAATACCAGTTTGAAAGATCCTAGCAGAGTGCTTTTCTATGCAACTTACTTATCTATGTAACCTGTTTCACCAAATCAAAGGTGCATATGTGAGCTAACATCATTATCTTGAGCACCACTAAGAAAGGAAAAACACTGCCAAAGACACAATGCTTTTTTATCTCCTATCATGTAATTTTGTAATTGTTAGACGTCTTCTTTTTAACGTACTCATATTTTTAAAAATCATATAACATTCTTTCATAAAACAAAAGATATAAGTGGAATAAAACTGGTGAAGCTGTTTATGAAACTTCACAAAGTTAGACCAATCCCTGTGTTTCCTACAGGACATCTTCCAAGCTGCCTGGGTGTGGATGACTCAGGTCCTAAAGGGATACTCTCTCTAGTCCTCAAGACTGGGCAACACTGAGCCTTGTCGGGCAAGGGTGAGCAATGACCACCACCACCTGGAAGCAAGCTGGCCCATGGGGATGGTAAAGCGCAAGCCCACCTCACAGATCTTCAGATGTGGAGACGACATGCCCCTGGAGCTGGGAAAGCACAAGATGGCCATGTGGCTCCTCCTCCTGAGACTCCTCCTCTTGGGACTGTCAAACCGGGGCTACAGATGTTGCTGCCTGTTCTAATTTACTTGATGGTGTATTAAAAACCTACCTGAATGGAATGTTTTCTTCGTGGCTGTTGTGAATGTGTCAGGTTTTACATAAGACAAACTTTGCTCACCTGTGTCAACATATTTTGCAAAACTAAGTAAAATGCTGAAACCCAGAACATGGGCACCCTCACCCAGCTGATGGCACAAAGCCCCTGATCTCACACTTTTTACTAAGCCAAGCTTCCTGGATCCGTGTCTGGGCTCTGTCACCAGATGGGGGGGGCACAAGTCGCATTTCCCAAAGCCTGCTCATTTTATACACTTTATGTCAAGTGTCCCCAAATAAGGAAAGTTTTCTTCTCACATTTTACAACTTCAATCTCTTACGTGTAATAGAGGTAACTTCTATTGCACATCCCTATATGTGTATTTCATCTTCTCATTTCATTTGTTTTTGTATTTTTTCAGTAACTTTCAATTTGCACTGAAATAAGATGAAAACCATATTTTCATGTTTCTTCTTTTTTTTTACTTTCAAAAGATATCTTAATTTGGCAGGAACAGCATAAGCATACCAAGAGCATGAGAAGATCTTTGTCACAATAAGCAATGAGCCCTGCCAACAGGTTATTAGGACATTGCCCTCTGGACCCTGATTCCACCCCTCTGCCTTCCTGTCCTACGGGGTTGTCAGTGTGGGTGGCATTGGGCAAAACATTGGTTGGGAGATTGCTGTGATGTCATTTTGCCCTAGGCTTAGCCGGTTTCTTTTTTTCATTTTTCTTTTATTTATTTATTTTTCTATTTGAGAGAGAGAGAGAAAGAGAGAGAGCGCGTGAGTAGGGGGAGAGAACCTTTCAAGTAGACTCCCCACTGGGTGTGGAGCCCGATGTGGGGCTCAATCCCATGAGATCATGACCCAAGCCAAAACCAAGAGTCAGATGCTCAACCAACTGAGCCACCAAGGCACCTCAAATTTTTCATTTTTTAACAAGTAGTCAAGTTTCAGTTTTTCCACTTTGCCAAAAAAAAAAAAGCATTTATAAATGTAGAAGTAAAACAAAAAGCATGCAAAACTCACAATAACCACAAAAACCACAGTCATGCCTTGACAGGACCATGTGCCAAGCAGACACATACTACAACCACAGTAACAGTTCACAGCAATCTCAGCCAACGCTCACTAACCCTTCCCACGGGCCGGCGCGGCTCGAAGTCTTTGCCTGAGCTAGCTCATTCAGCCCTCACAGCTATGCTACCTGGTGGGCGTGATTCGTGTCCATTTCACAGGTGAAGACACTGAGGCAGGAGAGAGGAAGCAAGGTTTCACAGAAAGGGGACCTAGTGACCTGGACTTGGAGTCACAGCTTCTCTTGTCCAGGGCTGCAGGCACCTTGACGTGTGGCCCCAGACAGAACTACAGGCTTCCTCACCATCAGCTCATGTATAATGAGCCTAAATAAAGGCACAGAGGAGGAGAGAGCTTTATTGAGAAGTTGTCACAGAGCTAGTCTGGTAAGTATGTATACATTTGTATGTAGCCTGCCTGGGTGTGGGCTACTTTTCATACTTTCATAATTAAAATACATATTATATATATATGTGTGTGTGTGTGTGTGTATGTGTCTATTTATCTGGAGCCATACATCTAAAGTTTTCTAAAATCAACATTTATAAAATCTGTTGGAAGGGTACACGAACGTTTGCTGTATTATTCTTTGTACTTTCCTGTCTGGTTGAAATGTATTGTTAAAATATTTTCTAAAAAAGAAAAGAGGGCGCCTGGGTGGCTCAGTCATTAAGCGTCTGCCTTCAGCTCAGGTCATGATCCCAGGGTCCTGGGATGGAGCCCCCTGGAGCATCGGGCTCCCTGCTCAGCGGGGAGCCTGCTTCTCCCTCTCCCAGTCCCCCTGCTTGTGTTCCCTCTCTCGCTGTGTCTCTCTCTGTCAAATAAATAAATAAAAATCTTTAAAAAATAAATAAATAAATAAATAAATAAATAAATAAATAAATAAATAAAAAAGAAAAGAAATGCGAATCGAATGTTTGCAGGACCTCTGGAACTCTGCAAGAGCTGAGGTCACCCCCCGCCCCCAGGAGCCAGAGATCCAGATTCAGAGAACAAACTGGACTGCGTGGAGGCCCCCTTTCCCCGGGCACCTCCCCACATCACTTCCCAGGGAGCTTCTCCACCTCAGGCCCCATCTCCCGAAAGGCTCTGCGCACTGCCTCTTTCCTCCTTCCCTCCTGGCCATGGTCCTCCCGTGGACTGTGTTTATTTACTCACCACTGTGCGCTTCTCTGTGACAGGCCTCTGGGAGTCCACGTCCCGCATGACAGCAAGCACCCGTGACATCCATGCTCAGTGAAGAAACCAGTGCCGGTGAGCTGGTACTCGGGTGGGGTGGTGGGGCTGGAAGGAGGAGAGCAGGACATCGGGACCCCACCAATGAAGGACAGTGCCTCAGCAGGGCAGGGATCAGGTCGGGGAGGTGCTTAGAAAACATAACAAGGAAGCTTGTCACTTGAGGGACAAATAGTGCGGGGGTGAATACATGCATGCCAAGAAGACACAAGTCACCAAGGACAAGGTTATGAAAGTGAGTGTGGCCAAACGATTCTCAAGGCCCCGGGAGAGTAGGGACAGCATGACCAGGGTGGTCTGAGTGTGGTGGAGGTCAGGGAGAGAGTGGCTTTTTTTTTTTTTTAAAGATTTTATTTATTCATTTGAGAGAGAGAATGAGATGGAGAGCATGAGAGGGGGGAGGGTCAGAGAGAGAGGCAGACTCCCTGCTGAGCAGGGAGCCCGACGTGGGACTCGATCCCGGGACTCCAGGATCATGACCTGAGCCGAAGGCAGCCGCCCAACCAACTGAGCCACCCAGGCGCCCGAGAGAGTGGCTTTTGATGCCAGCCGAGGAGCGGTCTGTTCTAGATTGTTCAGACTATAATACCTAGTATTTGAAAAGCACAAAGCCCCTCCACGTTACCTTATTTAATCCTGGCACCTGACCCTGTGGGGAGAGTCACTGCCCCCACTTTACAGACGAGTGTACTGAGGTCTGGAGAAGCTAATAGACCTGATTAAATTCACATAGATAGGATGTAGATAAATCTGAATGGAAGATATATATCTTAACTCCAAGACCACTAGAGAAACATTCCTTCTCTTCTTGGTCTCAAACAACATTTTATGGGACGAATTCCTACAGCCCATCCCTTTCTCCTCGGAAGAGGGAATTCGCTTTTGGACTTGGGTTGGGCACAGGATGGATTCAACACAGTGACAAACTGTGACTCAGGAACCGGGGACATTCTCAAATCAGAGACAGAGTTAGCTCTGGCTGTTGGACAGCTGGGAATGCCAGCCAGGTCCCCATTCAGGGCTGAGGCTATAATTATGGTAAGCATGGCGAGTTATGGTTTATGCACTCTGCTGAAAGCCTACAGGCCCCCCAGGGAGGATGTCAGGCCAAAGGTAGGTGTGAGCTGGGACAGAGTGTTTGCGCCCCTCACAGGCCCCTCAGCCCTCTCCATCCGTCTCTGCTCCCCCAACCTCCACCTTGGGGACCATGGCCGCCACAGCATTCATCCTTGACGGGCAGTCAGAGCTCGTGGCTAAGCCCAACCCGTCAGTGCATTGATGAAAACAAGTACTTCCCTTGCTTTTCTTGGCCTCATGCATATGTACCATATGAATTCTGCCTCTTTGGGGGTCGCCCCTGGTCAAGAGAGATGCTGGGTATCAATACCATTTCTTTTGGAGGTAAGGAGCCCTGCACTGTGAATCCACAGCCTCCACATGAGTGTGCTTGGAAGGGATCTGACTCCCGGCTGATTGCTTTGAGCTGCGTCTGGACAATGTTAGCAGTATCTGGAGGACCCGCCCCCCATCGTTCCCTCCAGCCCAGGAAAGCCTTGACATTTGCACCAGGAGGAACTTAGAAAGAATGAGGCCATGTTTAAGGAACAGCAACTGGGCCAGTTCAGGTGGGGGTCAATGGCGGCTGCCTTTTGCTTCCAGGCTAAAAGACTCTCAAGATGGCACAAGAGGCTGAAGGGAGAAATGATGCCCAGAAGTGGACCTTTTCCTTCAGCCTCTGAAGAGACAGGGTACAAAGACCCCAGGAGTGGGTCAGAGCAGTTGCGATCAGTCACGCCTTGAAAATTCTGTTGCTCTTGCACTCTGCAAGCACTTTATTTTTTTATTTTTTATTTTTTTAAGATTTTATTTATTTATTTGAGAGAGAGAATGAGAGACAGAGAGCATGAGAGGGAGGAGGGTCAGAGGGAGAAGCAGACTCCCTGCCGAACAGGGAGCCCGATGTGGGACTCGATCCCGGGACTCCAGGATCATGACCTGAGCCGAAGGCAGTCGCTTAACCAACTGAGCCACCCAGGCGCCCCCTCTGCAAGCACTTTAAGAATTCTCTGGCGGTGGGGGGTGCTGGGTGGTTCAGTCGGTGAAGTGTCTGTCTTCGGCTCAGATCATGATCCCAGGGTCCTGGGATCGAGCCCCACATCCATCGGGCTCTCTGCTCAGCGGGGAATCTGCTTCTCCCTCCCCCTCTGCCCCTCCCCGGCTCTTGCGCTGGCACTCTCTCTGTCTCTGTCTCTGTCTCTCTCAAATAAATAAATAAAATCTTAAAAAAATAAAAAGGAATTCTCTGTGGGACCCCAGTCAAGTGAATGCCCTTCAGCTGAAAAATGGGGCAACAGAACTGGGCTCAACTTCCTTCTTGCCTCGTGACCTTTGTAATGTTGTTGCATGGCTTTCTCTATTTATAAAAATGTAATTCGGGGTGTCTTCTCATTGTCTCCCTCACCTTCACTGGAGGTGAGGCATCTCCCCCTCCCCCATTTGCCTCCTCCCTCACAGACCAGAGACCTTGGGGCAGGCAGAGGTTTGGGCTTGGGAAGGTGGGTGGGAGGGAACCCACACTATGAGCTGGGAAGACTGGGAGTGGCGCACCATGGATCTCTAGTCCTACAGGAGCATCAAGGACATTTAAACATGTCTGAGGTTCCTGTTGACCAACCAGTTTGCTATTGCAATTTGCTATCTCTACTCCTCACTGCCTGTACCCTCCAAAACTTACCTCCCCAAATTTCAATCCTATGTGAAAAATGTACAATTTTAAGACTTTTAGAACTGTCCTCCTTTATGCCTCATGGGAGGAATATCTTCTTAGCTATGCACAAATGTGCTTCCAGTGATGAATATATTTATATGATTTGTTTGCAAATATTCCTCAATATTCAGTCCTTAGAAATCTCTCTGCACCTCCCCCCTCCCTTTGGTTTTGTTTTCATACAGAGAGTTGAAAGTTTCAAGGACTTTTCCACTCTAACTCCTAAATCCCTTTTCCTGCTTATCTTAAGTAGGATTTAGATAATGTGTGGCTAAGTAGACCCAAATACTCATAGAAAAGAAAGAGGAAGAAGGGAAGAGGGAGAAAGGAGCATGAAAAGTACGGAACAAATCTCCTGGGGGTGAAAAACACCAACAGCATAAGAAAGCGGAGACCCGCCTGTGCCCACAGAGCTCTCTTCCGAGGGTAGAGGGTGCTCCCAAGTTATCTCTGGAAGATTCAACCAAGCCAAGCTTCCCTTTAACAGAACTCTGAGGGAGGCATCAGCCCTTGCATTTTACAGGACCCCCCTTTGAAGCAGGCGGGCTGCTCTTTTATCTCTGAATACTTTGCTGAGAACACGTAGTTTTTATATTTTTGAAGTCATGGTGAAGTGAGTGATTGGGATTTCACCAACCAACTTCTTTTCCATATAAACACTTAATAAAGCCCTAAGAAGCAAACTGTCTCTCCAGAAGTTGTCACTCTGGGTCCCGGCGGGCCCTAGCATGCTACCTTTCTATACACGGGATCCTTGGCAGGGTTTCTGGGAGCCCACCCAGGATTAGAAGGACCCGAATAAGCTGTAGTGCCCAGAGGTCTGCTGGACTCCTAAGTGAAGCTGGATAGGACTTTGTTCAAGTCTTACCCAGGTTCTGGGGTGAACTCAAAGTCCCCCTCTTCCTAGGAGTCTCCCTTCCCTGTTCTCCACCTTAGAATTCATTTCTCCCTTGGAAGGATTGCCAGAGACCTATTTTTAATCTTTTTATTGCACTTTCCTCTTTCTGACTGCTTGCCTTTCTTCTCCCACTCCTTCAGGACCTAGTTTAGTATTGTGTATAGAGCAGACACCTAATACATGTTTGCTGTATCCATAGATCTGTTTCTAACTTCTTTAATATCATAGGAATCTGAACTGGGCATTAGAAGTGAGCAAATTCCTACTAGCTCCTGAGACACACTCAGCCGAGGGGTGGCCCTCCCGCCTCCCTGCTCTCAGCCTCTGACCTTCCTGCATCACTGCGGTCACCCAGGGCCCTGTGCTCAGAGGGCCCAACTCTTGGTTTGATGCTCTGTGCTCACCACTTGAAACTCGTAATGTTTTGTGGACAAGGGACCCACATCTTCATTTTGCATTTCTGTCTATAAACTATGTAACTCATCCTGATCTCTCCATTTATAAACGGAAACATGTACCGACTTCCCTAATTGTCCTAATGGCCGGAAAGGACACATTTCAGCATAGGAGACTTTTTTATAAAAGATGTGGCTGTGTTAAAAAGATAATTTTGTACTATTAAGGAAGTGATTCCAAAGAGAGGTCATTAGGAAGCTGGTCACAGTAGATTAAAAAGAAGGGTTGGCAATAGCGAGAAGATAGAATGCTCACAGAGCTTTGCAGTATTATGTTGGATATTTTATTTTTCCTGTTTACACTCCTATGATACACTGCCTATAAACAATGCTATTTTTATTTGCATAACTCTACAGTTTACGAAGGTTGTTCACTTTCATTGTCTTGCTGAATCCTTACACCTTTGGGAAGTCTCCACTTTACAGATGAGAATACCTAAATCAGGAAAACCAGTGGCCTCATGGGAAAACTTCTTGATATAACTAAGAGTTGAACCCACCCACTTTGGATCCTAAATTTGGGACTCTTCGCCTTACCATGGTTTTCTTTTTTAAAGGTTTTTGTTTGTTCGTTTTTTAAAGATTTTTATTTTTCAGAGCGAGAGCGAGCACAAGCAAGGGGAGTGGCAGGCAGAAGGAGAGGGAGAAGCAGGCTCCCCACTGAGCAGGGAGCCTGATGCGGGGCTCCATCCCAGGACCCCGGGATCATGACCTGAGCCAAAGGCAGACACTTAACCGACAGAGCCACCCAGGCGCTCCCTTTTTACGGTTTTCACTAACATATTCTTTGTCAAGGTTCAGAGACATCAATCTGAGTCCTGTATGAATTACAACATTTCAAATTATTTAAATAGAAATTAATAAGATCTGACTATAGTTAACTCATGAGCTAAAGAACAAACCCACTTGAGAGAAACAAGCAGCGACTCCCGCCCACGGTCCTCCTGTTTTGCGGAGGGAAAAGAAGAAAAATACTAAAATGTTCTCAGTTGCTCTGAGTTGCATGCCTTGTTCAGTAACTTCAGATAACCTGCGAGAGAAAACAAACCTCTGAAACCGCTCTCAAATTATCTCAGGCTGTTTCACTTGTGTGATGACTACATACGTAAGCTGGCCGCCTTATTTCTGTGATAACCCGCCCAATGAATAAAAGAAAGCTGTCAGGAATGCTTGGGAAGAGCAAAGGGAAAGTGCGAGATGCCTCGTTCCCATCAGCGTGGCCTGAACTTTCACACACCCAGCACAGAAGACTGAAGGGCATTCAGAGAGCTGCCCCAGGTCTAGCGGCCAGCTCAGGCAGAGTGCAAGACAATACCGTGTCAGGGACTGAAAACCCTCTTTCTGTCTGCATGAAGGCAAGTCTGTCCTGGACGTTCCCCACAGGGGCCACAGATACCTGTGGGAATTCTGTGGGCATCTAAGGACAGGATCGGGATCGTGGCAGTGGAGGCGAGGGGTGCTAGTCCAAGCAGCTCGTTGTTAAGACAAAAGCCTAAGCATTGATAGGGCAGGATTCCATTTTAGTTTATTTTCTTGAACAAACACTTACATAGTGGGGGCCAGTCTAAGCACTGCACTGATACATATCATCACTTCATTTAATCCTCACCCTAGCCCATTCAGGTGTGACCATTATCATCCCCATTTTACAGATAAGAAAATTAAGGCCAAATGGGTAAGTAATGTGCCCAAGTGGCTGAGCAGACCTTAGCCCAGGTAGCTCAGTGACACAGCCCACCACACTATGCCTGGGGGGTGGGGGGGGCTTCCTGGTAGGCACCGCCCAGCCCCCACCGTGAAGAATGCCATGACTCTACCTTGGTGTCAGTTCTCCCTCTGAAGCGGGAGGCTGAGAAACTAGCCATGCTCGCTGGGTCTTCCCTCACATGTATGCAGGAAAGTTCTCCTTACCTTTGCCTTCTCCTGGTTTTGCACATAAAGTAGAGGTTTTGAGCCAGAGAGATCACCTGTTTTAAAAATATCTCCTCTGCTCCATTGGGCCATCCCTTAAATTCCACTGACAGAGATTAAGTCTTCAAGTGTGGATTTCCCAAGCTGTGTTCTTGAAGAACATGAGCTCTGTGATGTGTTAAAAGGGATAAGAAGTAAAAAGGGCCCAGCGGTCAATCTACAAAAAAGATGAATTACCTGAAGTTCTGGTGTTGATCCTGTGCATGGTTTTTATCCTATAAATGTATACTTCGCATGTATACACTCATTGATGTTATTATACTGCATGGTTTTAAACATTAAATAAACAATCTCATATTTCATTTATCATTTTATAACTTGATCTTCTATGTAAAATTATGTTTTGCAATTTATCCTTGTTAATGTAGTTAGTTTGAGTTCATTTTAATGCCACGATATAATTTACATTTTCTAGTATCCACATAAAAAAAGAAGAAATGAGTAATATTAAGTTTCCTGACATTTTATTTAACCCAATATAGCCAAAATATTATCATTTCAACATTTAATCAATGTAAAAATTGTTAATGAGATAGTTTGCATTCTTCTTTTGCACTAAGTCTTTGTAACTCGGTGTGTATGTCATCCTTAGGGTTCAGGCCAGCCCTCGCTCAACAGGGTCTCGTGGCTCTGCACTGGACCACACAGCTGTAAACTATTCTATTGCATAAACCCACCAGAATTTGTATCAAGGAGAAAAAGTTGATAGGCTAAAGTTAAAGAGGTGGTTTATTTTTACGGCAGGACTTCTCAGAGCTCTTAATGGCATGAAGAGCATCATGAATCTCTAGGACAATGGGGAGATGAACGCAGAATTCAGCATTACCCAAATTTACCTGGTCGCAGAACACTTCTTCATGGAGCACTTTGCAAGACTGGTCTTCTGCAAAATATATTTCTAGAGTGGCAAGAGCCTGAGCTTTAATGTTAGATCCATCTAAGCCAAAGCCTGCTCTGACACTTACTAAACACTTGGACTCTTGGGGTCTTCCTTTCACATCGATAAATGGATTTCATAATACCACTTGTCGAGGATCTTGTAAAATGAGCAATTACCAGGTTAGTATATAGGAAATTGTATGACAAACGTGTGAGTTGTAAAACAATAGGTGGATACAGAGAAGACGAGGCCACAGGTGGAATACCCTCTCCTTGGAGCAGGTGGCTCCGAGCTCCCTGTCCAGGCAGGTCCCCTTTGTTATCTACACCTCGGGGCCCAGTGGGCTTTTGCAGCCCTTCTCACGGGTCTGGTCGCCCGTTGCACTTGTGTTGACTTGTGCCTTGTCCCTCTTGGCCCCGGACACGCCCTCTACAGGGGCAGGGCCGTCTCTGGCGTTTGCCACTCCAAGCCCTGCAGTTATGCTTGGTGCATAGCAGGTGCTCTGCTTGATTAACTGAACATTGTTTATGCCAACAAACAAGAACTGGAAAAACCCAGGATGAGATAAAAATAGCTGGATGAGCGATTTGCTTTGAAAAAAATGTCACGTTATGCCATAGGGTTGCACAAAAAAATGAAAATCATTTTTTAATCCAGGTACCGCTGAGGACAAATTCGGTGCTCTTAGGAATAACTTGGCAGAAATTATGCAGCCAGAGTTTCCCAGTACACAGCTGGTGGAGAGCTAGGTCTAGGAGGCGGCGGAGGAGAGAATGTGGGGTGCTGAGGTAGGGGAACGAGGAGAGGGTGGCCCGTTTCCGAGAGCTGGGCTCCCTCGGCCCCAGCCGCCTGTCCCAGGTTGTTCTGCTTCCAGCTTGAATCTGTCATCTAGCCACTCCGAGCTGTGTTTCAGGTCCTGACACAGTCTGCCCATAGCCAAGGCCACCCACAACTCCTTTGTGGGGACACTGCCGTCACCCCTCAAGGGACAGAGGGCCAATCAGAGCACATCTCTGGGACTGAGGGTGTGCCATGGGCCCCAAATCCCTGGAGAAGGCTCTTGGTGAGTCCTCAATTCCCACATGACCCTGAGGGCTCCCGTCCCCAATGGTAGGCTTCCTTCCTCCGAAAGGAATTACATTTGGTTGTATCAGAGCAAATTTCTTTTGAGGACCCCTAAGTGGCTTCACATCTCCATCTTCCTGGAGCCCATTAGCTGTCTGGTAAAGCTGTGGCAGGGGCTCAGCTCCGCCCTCCAGCGGCTGCATGCAGCTCTTCTCGCGGGGCTCCCATCGGTGGGACCAGTGTGAGTAAAGCCACAGATGGGGGGCGTGCAAATCTCTAACCTAGAAGTGATCACCAGAAAGAAGCGCAAGGTGGGTATTAACCCCTTTAATGGCAGAAGAGCCAACATCCTCTCCCTGCTGGTGGAAAGAGATGGAGAGACAACTTTTCTCCATGGAGAGACAACTTTAAAAACTCTGTGGTTTAATGTAACATTTATCTACCGCCTTCAAAAACCTGTATTGCTGTAATTGATACTGATACTTCCGGGCAGGGAGCAATGTCCTTTTAATTTATTTGCTTCCCTCAACTTGCTTTCTTTGAAAGAAATTTGCAATAGCCTGAGTGCTTTCCAAGAATTTTTATTGGAATATTATCAAATTTTACATCCATGCTCCCAAGAGGGTATTCGTGTCTTTCTTTATAACATTGATGGAGATGAAGGGCTTGATTACAGAAGAAACTTTTTTGTTGTTATTTGTTAAGAAAGTACAAAGAAAATAAGAACCATTTTTGAGCGAAAGGAAGTTCCAGAAATTTCATCCGACAACTGGAGATTGGTGGGAGGAGGAACAGGGGTTTATCCTTCTCTGGCTGGTCCTAGAACCCCTGTTCTCTCCCCAACACCTCACTGTCTCCTGCTCTTTCTGCCTCCCACATCCCTGCCTAGAAACTGCAATCATCTTGATGATCACAGCAATGCGGACGAGGTTCCAGGAAAAGTAGAAAGACACAGAGCCTCTAAACTTCCTTTAAGCAAACTTCTCTAGTAATGATAGTCACCATGACTTGCTGCACATTTTACACGCAGCACCTCATTTAATTTTCAGACACACAGAAATAAAACCTTGCCAGAGGTACTCCTTCCCCATCTCACAGATGAAGCAAATAAATGATCTGCTTAAGGGCTGCAGACAGTAAGAAGCAAGCTGGGATGCAGATCTGGGCCTTGAGTGCCTGACACCAGCCCCTTGAGACCCAGGAGAGTGTAGTCATTAGCCCTTGGCCGGAGATGGCGCTAGCCAGCCTGAAGGAACTGATGAGGATGGTCCTCTCCCAGTTCTACCCGCCGGTGGTCTTACCCACTCCCGCCCTGAGGTCTGGGAAGTCTAAGGACCAGAGAGGTGGCTCCAGCAGTAAGAGCCAGAGGCAGCAAGAAAAGGGCAAGTGGGGCCTGCCTGGCACTTCTCGCCCGGCACACGCTGACTCGTCCAGAGCTGACCGCCTGGCTTAGGTGCACCCTTCTCCCCCTGTCTCCCAGCCACCTTCCTGCTCCCTCCCACTTCCCCCCTGCCCCACCTTTGCCTCTGGCAGTGTGATGCTCTTAGGTTCTGCCAGCTTTCCTGGCAATCTGGTTTGCCAGGTGGCATTTTGTTGAGACCCTTGGGCAATCCCAGATCTTGAGTCTTTTTCATGAAGAACTGGCCTTGCCACCCAAGCCAGCCAAGCAGGAAGGTGGGCAGCCCTGCCCTGCGTCCTGAATCCTTCTCAGCTGACAGGTCGGGAGCAGTGCTGAGCCAAGGATCCGAGTCCAGGCTTGTTCAGAGTCAGTTTCCTACTCGTGATCCATTATCTCTCTCTTGCATTTTCACACCTTTTTCTATCCTTGTATTTCTGCACTGGCCTCTAATTATTTTGCCGAAACCCCTTTGGAAGAAGTTTTGCAAATATTGTTATAGCCCTACGTTCTAAGACTATGTGAATTTCTCAATTTGTGAAAATGCCTTTCATAGATTGCTATTGTGCTGGTAATTTCCTTCCATTTTTTTCTTTTTTGCCCTCAAAATGCCCTTTCTGCCTCTGATCCATCTTCAGTGAGCCCCGGCTGCTCCATCCAGTAAAGCTTCTGGTGGGGCAACACCCAGGCAAGCTCGACTTGGCAGGGCTGAATCCAGAGTCAAAGTTCTCCACCCTCTTCATAGGCCACCTATCAAGAATGGAGCACAGACAGTCTGCCCTTGTTTGCTTTTCTTTTTTAACTTGTCAGTATACAAACATATACAAAATTACAGTGCTCAGTAACCCAATCTATCCAGTACCTGGCATCAACAATTAGCATGTTTCATCTATATACTCAGCAACTGCTGCCTATACTCACATCATTTTGAAGCAAATACCAGATATCATATCATTGCATGTGTATTTCAATAATTATGGTTGACCTTTGAACAACGCGGGGATTGGGGGTGCTAATCCCCCACACGGTTGAAAATCCTTGTGTCACTGACTCACTAAAAACTTCACCACTCATAGCCTAATATTGACCTGAAGCCTTACCAATAACATAAGTGGTTAATTAACACATATTTTGTATGTTATAGGTATTCTATACTGTATTCTTTTTTTCTTAAGTAGGCTCCATGCCCAGCATGGAGCCCAACGTGGGTCTTGAACTCATGACTGTGAGATCAAGACCTGAGCCAAAATCAAGAGTTGGACACCTAATCTACTGAGCTACCCAGGGGCCCCTCTATACTATATTCTTATAATAAAGTAAGCTAGAGAAAAGAAAATGTTATTAAGAACATCAGAAGGAAGAGAAAATACATTTACAGTACTGTACTGGATTTACTGAAAAATAGCTGCGTGTAAGTGAACTCATGCAGTTGAAACCCATGTTGTTCAAGGGTCAACTGTATATCTAAAAGATAAAGACGTTTCGAAAAATATACAATTATAGTTACATGATCATTACATCTTCAAAAAATTAAAGTGAATCTTTAATTTTGTCATAAATCCCGCCACTGTTCACATTTCCCCCATTGGCCTATCATTTTTTTTAATACTTCATTTACTTGACTTGGGATTCAAAAAAAGATCTGTACATTGAGATTGGTTGCTATGTCTCTGAAGTCTTTTAATTAGTCCATTCTACCCGCCCTGGTTCCTTCCATTTTCTTTGCACATGGCTGTGGCTGGAGAATCGACCAGGTCACTTGTCTTGTAGAGGTTCCCATGGTCTGGATCTCCTGGCGAATTTCATGGTGTCACTTAACATGTGCCTCTGACCCGTTTGTTTAATGCAATAAATAGATCCAGAGGACCTAGATCACATTGAGGGTTGATTTTTCTTTTTGTGGGTATTTATTTGTATCACTACTGATCCTGAGCCTTAAGACCCTTGAATGGAAAACAATCCAGGTAACCACAGACTCCATTTGCAACAGGGTACTGGATAGGAATTTCACTTCCAACTCTCTCAAGGTAAAGTCCCAGGGAGAAGGAGGATGGTGGGAGGGGTATTAAAAGATTGAAATTCTGTCCGTTTCTGGTGCTGGTTCCTATGACAATCACAATATTTGAGTCAGGATGGAGTCAATTGCATGACATATTTTAGCTTAAGGAACCAAACGGCTTTCGGATGAAAAAGCGCTGTGTTATGTCAAGGCAGGAGGAGGCTAGCTAGCTTTGGCCACACTACTACCTTGCTACGAAGCTAGCTGTGTGCCCGTTGGGAAGCAAGGAATACGTAACAAGTTGATGTATTTGAAACCTATCCTACACATCAGCGTGACATGTGTGGATGCTCCATCAGGAATTTTTGTCCACATGTGGTTGTAAACAGGCCATCATAGACAACTGTCCCTTAGAGGGATACCATGGAGCCTCACAGGCTTTACTTAGCTTCAGAAGGACATGGGTTCAAGTCCACTTTCTGCCACATTCTAGTTGAGTAACTGCATAAAATCTTGATCTCACAAAAAAAGTAAAGATCTTATTATTTACCTTTTGGTTTGTTGTGAATATTAGAGAGAATGAATATAAAATACCTTGTGTATGGTACAGGGCAGACTCTCAGTTACCACCGTCTGTTGGGGCTGGAGGTCCCACTGGAGTCACATTCTTCTAGAAAAAACAACAGCATGGACTATCTACTGGGGATTTGGGAGGGGGTTATTTCTAAAAGTGCTGGAGCCATCTAGACACACTAAATGGTAAATGTAATTTAGATTTGGGAGAGGAGAATTATCAAATCACTTCAAAAAACTCTAATTTTGTTCATTCAAAATCCTGCTTGAGTGGGGGATGGTTGGATCCTGGGAGAGCTGCCAGATGGCAAGGACAGGCCTGGTCAGTGGAGGAACTTTTTTGGTAGTTAACTGCCCTTCCAAGACTCCAGAACAAAGTGTGCATTGTAGCTGCTGCCTGGGACCCCACACCGGGAGGAGTGCCCGGCCTTGGCTGACTGGCATGCTGCGGGGAGGCGGGAGCAACCCCAGGGAGGCTCGGATGGCCAGGAACCAGGACTTGATCCATTCGTCCTGATGAAATCTTGCCTCCTGATAGGGTTTCCTCAAGTGGAACAAAAAGAAAATTTAGAACGTCTTTGCCAAAGCATCCAGAGAAAGGAAAGCTGGAGCGAAGTTAATCATGACTTTCTCCCTGGCTCTCTGCACCAGAGATACCAACGACGGGAACAAGAACACTTGCCATCACCCACTCCGTCTACACAGAGATAGGAGCCCTTTCCTTGCAAACAAGCAACACAGAAACTCTGTCTTGCTGTGCGGACGTGCCCGGGTGCAGCCAGACCCCACAGTGTGCTATTCTCCACAGATCCAGAGCGATGTCTAATCTTCCCTGACTCACTGACATCCTCAAGCCCCAGCACTCCCCTACAAAGCCCCTCTTTGGGGGAAGGACACGCCAGGGTGGGAGAATTCACTGCACATATGGTGGGTTAGTCCAGCGAGAGGCCAAGGTTCCCTGGAGAGGGGCACATACTCTGGTCACGAAAGAAAGGCCACACTATAGTGCCCTTCAATCTTACCGAGGGGGGATTTATAGATTGCTGGTCTGTTCCACCAACATGGAATGATCCATGTGTTACAAGACGGGCCTGCTGCAACAGCCCAGCATCAACTGCAGTGTTGCAAAGCTTTGCTTTTGGTTTGGAATCTGCCACTTCCAAACTATTAGAACTTGATCAATTCCTGGGTCCTCCAGAATGTTCTCCTTCGGGAGGTGGGGAGAACTGCAGGATGGTGGTGGGCATCGGAGCAGAGGGAAGGGCCTTCTGCAGCCTTTGGCAAAATTGCAGGCCATCCTAAGTCCACATCCCAGGGGTCTGGTCTGCTGTAGAACATGCCAGTGAACATAGCTGTCCAGCAGCTACAGCCTCCCTCAGACGGGCTGCCAGGGCCGTCCACGGGCCTTCAGCAGAGGACGGGAGCTGGTGATGACCTGGGAGCGTGAAGACGGCCACAGAGAGAGCTGGGCAGGCAGCGGGGCCACGTGGGCTTGCTGACACCATATCCAGGCGGCCCGGTCCTCCAGAAGGACAACAGAGAATTCCCGGTGTGTTTCTCAAGAGGGCAGAGTGTGCACCCTGGGCCCGTGCCTTCCCTCATTTCCTGGTGACACCGCAGATGGGCCTGGGCCTGGGACCACTGCCAGTGGCCATCGGTGCCTAAGACGGGCAGGGCCAGGCGAAGAGAAACCCCCCGGGGCCGAGAGGCATGCATCGCAGACTCGCTTCGTCCTGTAGGATACACTAAGGGACACACAAGAAGGGAAGAAACCCCAAGTCTGTGCCACCACGCCCCAAGCAGAGCACGTAAAAACGAGCTAAGTTGTCAGGGCTGAGTGCTCACTGCTCCTCCCTCATCCCTGCTCCCTGCGGCTTGTCCCCCAGGACTCTGGAGAAAGAACTGGTGTTGGGCTTTTTCCTGTGAATAATTGCCTGCCACCTGGAGCAATGATAGGCACCACATTTCTCACCCATGGACTGTTTCTCTGTTGTTTTCCAAAGCCACAGCGGCACAGAGAACACATCTCTCCTTCATCTGAAAATAATGGCTTTCCCCCCCATCTCCATAAGAAAGGTGATTTTTAAAATCCCTCCTTTGATGTGAACATGTTAGCCCAAATACATGACCCTTCCTCTGGGCGGGCCTTAGAGCCAGAGGTTCCAGCTGTCAGAAATGGCGATTAGCTCGCTAGCCTGTTGGACGCTTGTTTATTTGTACAGAAATAGCCCGTTCTGTGCAATCTCAACACCAGCTCTAGGAAACGGCGGGCCTGCTTTTATTTTTAAACTTCAAAGTTTGTCTTGGAGATAAAGTTCTATTTCCCCATGAGATTCTCAGGGTTCTGCATGGGTGTGAAGGAATCACATAGGTCTCAGACGATTACTCGCAACCTTCAAGGCTCTGGGGGTGTGCGAGCGGCCTTGTCTTTGTTCTTCTAGGGACGAGCTGCTTCCTTCCACAGGGCTACATATCAACCAGGGTGTATTTCACCAGTCTGTTCGCTTTTTTTGCAAATGTACCCACTTTCTGGTCTAGTTGAGTTTAATGGGAATAGTATATAAAGGGAACCGAAAGAAAAAATCCAGTAAAAAAATTATTTTAGAAATAGAATAAGTTGGTACGAATCCCCAAGTGCTCATTATTTGACTTAAATAGGCTATTTGACCAATGTGACACATAAAAGATGAAAGGCAGATGAATAAGATGGGTTCTTTAAAAACTGAAATAGAGGGCACCTGGGTGGCTCAGTTGGTTGGGCGACTGCCTTCGGCTCAGGTCATGATCCTGGAGTCCAGGGATCGAGTCCCGCATCGGGCTCCCTGCTCGGCAGGGAGTCTGTTTCTCCCTCTGACCCTCCCCCCTTTCATGTGCTCTCTCTCTCATTCTCTCTCTGAAATAAATAAATAAAATCTTTAAAAAAATAAAAACTGAAATAGAAAGGTCCTCTGCAAAGCTTGTTTGGGCTGGGGGAAAGCTGCCTACTGTGGGTCTGGGCTAACATGGTCCGAAATTTCCCCAGGACCATCTGTCCCTTGCCAACCCCCCTTGCCCCCACCACATGTGAGCATGTAGTGAGACAGAGGCCCTCACTCGGCAGAATGGGGAGCCAAGCACCCACTGGGGTCCAGCCACTGTGCTCAGATTTGGGTTAGACCTCAGGCCATGCGGTTCCACCCACCTCCCACCCCCACTTCCCCACTGCCTTTTCTGCCATAGCCCATAATTCCTATTTCCTAGTCCTCTGGCCTGCCCCCCAACCCCCATCCCAAATCCTTTCCTGGCCCTCTTGCAGAGCTGTTTGCCTGATGGATCTCCTCTCCCTGTATGTCTCCAGATTATGTCTTCGGATCCAAACACACTGGGGACTCTACTTCTGGAAGCGTGCTCCACATCAGAATGTCTTTCAAACTTTCATGCTGGTGATCTACAGCTTGGTAACACACACACACACACACACACACACACACACACACACACCCCGAATCAAAATTTCACAAAGCAGCACTTCCTTTCACTACATGCCATGCCTTCTGTTATTTTTCCATTCTGTTCTCTCCACCCTACCCCACCCCGACATTTACAACATACTGGTGGAAATCCGCTAAACTGATTTCCCAATCCCCTAATGGTTTATGGTCAGCAGTTTGGAAAACCCTGGCTGAAATACTAATGAAAAGGCATCGAGGGCATCCCTCTGCTCAGTGTTCCCACGGACCCTCCTTCTCCTGCCCTTTGCCCCACATCCCACCTGCCGCTTGTGATTAAATAACAGTTTAACATCTCTAAACCCCCCTTTCACTCAAGGACTAACTCAATTAGGACCAAGCTAGTGGGAGCCTGAAGCAGATTAAGGGAAAACAAAGGAAGCTTTGGGGTTTACCTTCAGCTTTTATGTTTCCAGGTGGTTTGCTCTCTTCCCATGCTTAGTCCCAGGCATCAAAGAGAAGGAGGGAGCAGGAGGGAAGGAGGCGGGAAGGAGGCAAGGAGGGAGGAGGGCCCGAGGGATGGAGGCACGGAGGCAGACCGCCACACACATGCTCCCTCACCTGCTGAGGACGACCAATGCTAGAACCGGTCACGCACACCGGGCCCTATGGTCCATCTGTCCAAGGTGAGCCATGGCTTTCCTGGGGGGACTGTGACAACTTCTCTCCTTCCTCCTTCCCTCCCACCCTTCTCCATCAGACTATCTAACCAGTCAGCCAACGACTGTGGGATTTGCGCTATGTGTTGGCTCTCCCCACAGAGGAGAGGACCCAGAGGAGGACAGCAGCTCCCCGAAATCTTGGAGCTATCTGGGCCTGAGGGTCACCACATGGGGATGATGAGGGTGTTCAGTGGAGGAAAACGGAGGGCAGGGTGCTCTCAGGGCTTTTGTTCGGAGCTGACCACCACCCCCCCATCTTGGCCCATGTGCTTCTGCGAAATGCCCAACTGTTGTGGGCACCGAGGGGTGTCCTCTGTTGTGTCGTCTCTAGGGCACCCCCCAAGCGTGGACATTCTTAGGAAGATGGTGGTGCTAGAACTCAGGGTAGCCATGCACACTGCTCTCCACGGCCCTCCCACAGGGCAGTTCCCTCCTCTATCAGAGCACCTAGCCTCCTCTCGCATCCTCCCCTAGCAGCTCAGCCAGTCATCTGTGGGGCAAAAAGAGCTGAGTGGCCTTTGGGTCCCCTGCCTCACCTAACACAGCTCCAGGCACCCAGAGTATGCTTGGTGAACATTTGCCGGATCCGCTAAAACGGTCCATTTGGGCCTCTCGCGAATCTGATTCTTTCTAGTCCAGGACCATCTGACAGAATTTTAATGTGAGCCACACATATCATGTTACATTTCCTAGTAGCCACACTAAAGTAAAAAGAAATAGCTGAAATTAATTTTAGTAATACTACGTTTTATTGAACTCAGTATATCAAAAACATTATCATTTCAACATATAATTATTATAATTATTAATAAGTCTATGTAAATTATTTTATAAAATTATTAATAAATTTTTTATGCCCTTTCTTTCTTGTTTTTTGGGGGTACTGAATCTTTGAGATCCCGTGTGTGTTTAAAATGGTAGGGGGAACCTGGGTGGCTCAGCTGGTTAAGCGTCTGCCTTCGGCTCAGGTCATGATCCCGGGGTCCTGGGATTGAGCCCTGCATCAGGCTCCCTGCTCAGTGGGAAGCCTGCTTCTCTCTCTGCCTCTGCCGCTCCCCCTGCTTGTGCTCTCTCCCTCTCTCTCTCTTAAAAATAAATAAATAAATAAATAAATAAATAAATAAATAAATAAATAATAAAAATAAAATGGCCCTGCCTCTCAGTTTGGAACAGCCACACCTCAAGTGCTCAATAGCTGCATGTGGCTTGCGTCTGCTGTCTGGGCAACAGCTCTAGACTCTCCCCAGACCTCAGGGGGGTGGGGCAGAGACTGGGCTTGGTTCAGCAGGAAGGCAGGGAGTGGAGCCATCATGTCACAAGTGACAAAGCAGGCTGCCTCCAGGAACTTTACCACTGCAGCACCCCCACACCCCTGCAACCGTCCGCACTTGCCTCCTCACTCAGGTCTGTCTCTTGGGTGGGGACAACGGCAGGAGAAGAAATTAAAAGAACTGGGTGAGGACTTGTCCGTGGATGTGCAGCTGTCAGGGACCTTCTGGCTGCTCCTGGTGAGGAGCCCATGCTGACCCCACACCCAGCCTCACCCCATTACCTGTAGAGAGCCAGCCTAGAAGCTCGCCCCATCAACATGCACATCTCTGCTAGCCACATTTGGCCCAAGGGTGGTGACAGCTGAGTTCAATGACCGTATCCATGGTGTGCTTTCTGAAGACCTGCAGCCTTCAATCAATTTAGGTTGTCTTTCCGGGGCAGTGGAGACACACACAGATTGGCAATCCGATGTGAGCTCATCTTATTAGAAACAATCGACCATATGGCACTTTGCGACGAGTTGACGTGCCCTTTGAATAATCAGTGTTGTTCGGCCTACTTGGTTATGAGCTGGATCCTGGCACTGTTCTCCCTGACAAGAATTCATTTCCCTCCTGTGAGTGAGTCAACCTTTATAGAAGGGGCACTTGGAGCAGAGTGCAATGCAGGCTTGTCGTCTGCTGGACCGCTAAAGCCTCAGTTCCAGAATGTTAGAGCTGGGATTGCTTACTTCTCTCCTAGTGCTGGGGCTTTTAATTTTCCCTTGTAAGTACAAAACTTTTTTTCAAATGAAAGCTTATGGAGACCCTGATAAAGATAGATTCTTCTGCAGGAGCCAGGATATGGGCACAGAGCTCCCTCTCCCTTCTTCTTCCCCGAGCCTCTCTGTGTGGCCAGAGCTGGTTTGAAAACCAACGATTCTAGGCAAGCCACTCATTGTGCACATCAGATAGGCAAGGCCCAAAGCAGTTGTGGGTAACATGGTCACACGGTGCTGTGACAGATCAGAATCCACCTTCAGATTCCAAGACCTCTATTTTAGTGCTATGTTCTTCTAGAAAGTTCTATGGAAGATCTTTACCTACAGACAAGTGATCTCTTACTTAGAAACAAGTCATCAAGAGGATGGTTAGGATTTCTAGCATCGAGAGCTCTATGGGAGGCCTCATGCTGTAGATTTCACATACATTCTCTTTGCCCTTCACGACGACTTCCTAATTTGGTTATTGCCTTCATTTTACAGAAGGGGAGACTGAGCTTTGGCTATGCCACCCACACAAGGCCATGAGACAGTTGGTGATAATGGTTGGGTTTGAACTTGGCCTGGCCCAAACCCAAGCCTGCACAGCTCAGATGCTGCCTCCCACACACCCCAGAGCTCCTCAAAACACAGTCAATATGGTGCTACCACCGTAGTCCAAACACGGTCGTCCCCCCGGACCTCAGGACCTGGAAGCTCCTTGAAGCCCGGCACCCCCAGAAACACTGGCACCGTGGGCTGGCTGCCAAGGGCCCTGAGCCCCTTGAGGCCCTGAGTCTGTGGAGCCTGGCGCTTGGAGAAGATCGGCTAGAAAAGAAATTGGACCCCAGCTGCTGCGGGGTTGGAGGAAGCTTTGATGCAAACAGGCAAGGAGAGGCCTCATGGGGGCTCTGGGCGCAACTTAGAAACAGCACAGGAAGGTTCTAGGTGGGGGTGTGGATGTCGGCAAAGACTCAGGCTGGGGTAGGAAAGCAAAATACAGCAGACAGGGATGGGGGCAGCTCTCACTGGACAGGGTCATGGGGCAGGGTGGCCTCTGTGTGTTTGACTATGTTTGGAGGACTGTACTTGGCAGGTGAGGAATGGGCTGTTCAGCTGGTCCATGGGCAAAGGCCTGGAGCCAGGCCCTGGATGCAGGCATGATGTGCTCAGAGAGACTCTCAGGGATGTGTCCACTCCCCAGTCTGCCTCGTGACCTGCTCAGAATGTCCCTGACCAGCTGCCACCACTGTCCTAGTTGAGCAGAAGAGCATCGGCCAATGTCAAAGACCACAGAGGTGCAAAGTAGGTCCGACAGGGGATCAGCAAGCAGTTCCTGAGGCCCTGAGGAAGGTGCTGGAGCCCCCCATGAGGCTGGCCGGCCTTGTCTTTAATAAAAGCTCAGGACTGGACCGTCACTCTACTCGGGAGACCCACCCTGAGAGCCTGTTTGGCCAGGCTGCCGGAGCCAAGACAAACAGTGCATGAGCTCACTGGTCTGAGATTGCAGCTCGGATGTGCTGTCTGAAATGTGGACTTTGGACTGCGCTCTTAACCAGAAAAAAAATACGCATGAAATCTTGAAACAAAAGAAAATGTTAACTTGAAACATTTTACTTTATCTTAGAGCTATTCAGATCCAAACATTGCTAATGGCAAAGCCAAATTTTTAAATGGGCCCCTTGGGAAAGAAGTGAACCGAGGGGATTTCCAGAAATGGACAAGGAGGTTAGAGTCTGTAGTCCATGAAAATTGTAAAAAGGAAAAAGGTGTCACACCAGCCCCAGGGCTTGCTGTGAACTCTGCTGCGAGGGGGTCCGGGGGTCGGGCGTCACAGACCACCTGCCCTTCTGCAACCTCGGCTTGTCAGGATTCGCTTTCACTTCCGTTGCTCTACTCCGTCCCTCTCTGTGTTGCACAGGGATCTTTGGAAAGCAGGGCGACAGGACAGCGACAGTGTGGTAAAAGGGACAGCAAAGCGTCTGCTCCTGGGGACAGCAGACTCAGAGACGGCCAGTTCCTCAGAGCCAGCAGGCAAGGCCCAGGGGCACGAACATCCTTGTGCATTTGCAGCACAACAGGTCATACTCTTCCTATATTTGCAGGTCTTCCCCTTTTTGCAAAGGGAGCAATAATGGGTGGAGAGTGTTAGGTGCCTGAGCCGAAAAATGAGGCCTAGACGGTAAGTTGAGGCCAGACCATGGAAAGCCTTGAAAGCTACAGGGAGATTAGGGCCTTATTTTGCCGGTGCACATTTATAATCACCCGCAGATCTGTGGATAATCTCCGGCAGTCTATATCCCCATGAGGGAGACAAGCGACTGCCTAACAGACTTAATTACGACTTTTGTAAGCCCCACCAAGGAGACGGACGTGTGAGTTGCCCTGTCAGCACAGAGTGAGGACAGGTCTTCCTCTGTGGTTGCCAAAAGGAGAAAGCCCAGATTTGGGGAAATGGAGCATTAAGTTTAGTTTGGAAATGTTAAGCTTGAAGGGCCTATGGATTACAGGTGGCAAAGTGAAGTAGGCAGTGGAAATGGGGTTAGCTCTGCCAGTCTAGAGCTCACCACAGAAGAGAGAGCTATGGACATGGGTGCAATTAAAGCTGTGGACAGAGACACGATTGCTTAGGAAAGACTGTAGACTCTGTAGACTGTAGAGTCCAAAACGGAGCCTTCATGTTAACAATGACAGGTTGGGTAGAGAAATCAGCAAGCAAAACTGAGGAAGCCTCTGGTGTCTGACTCATGAACTACTGTATTCCCCAGAACCAAGCTCAGTGCACAGAGTGAGTAATCAATAAATAAGTATTTATTAAATTCATAAATATATTATCTTAGCTCTCTTTTCCTGGGTAGAGGAACTAGGCTTGTGTTGACCAGCTCTCGCTGTCATGGTGCTGTGTACAGACGACCCCAAAGCTCAGTGACTCTCCGGCTTCATTCCGAGTTCCAGTCTGTTCCACATGGCCCATCTTGAGGCTGAGGCTGAGGGACAGTGGTTCCGACAGCCATGCTCCCTGGTGGCAGGCACTTTTAAAGCCATTTGCCCACAACACACCCACCCAAAATCTATCGGCAAGTCATGGCCAAGCCCGAAATCAAAAGGCAATCAAAAGGTAGTAGATGAGAAAGAACATAAGCATAAGCTTTAGAGACTGAGGGATTTGGGTTATGGGCTCAAATCTCAATTGTACCACCAGTAAATGCATGAACTCAGCCAAATAACCGATCTAAGCCTCATTTTCCCCACCTTTAAAATGGGTAGAATAGGGGCACCTGGGTGGTGCTGTCGATTAAGTGTCTGACTCTTGGTTTCGGCTCGGGGCGTGATCTCAGGCTCATGAGATTGGGTCCCATACCAGGCTCAGCATTCAGCGAGGAGTCTGCTTCAGATTCTCTCTCCCTCTGCCCCTCCTGCTCATGCTCTCTCTCTGTCTCTCTCTAAAATAAATAAACAGATCTTTAAAACAGGTATAATGATAGGTTCTTTCAGGAGCTTTGAGGATGAAACATAACACACACGAAGCACCTAACACGTTATCTGACACATAGTAGGTGTCCAGTACTCCGTAGCTACTAGGGTCCGTGACCAGACTTCTTCTAACCTTAGCACTGAATATTAAAAGCTCAGCTGTGTTGATCAGAGCTAGCTGCTCACATCTTAGGCACGGCCGTGCCCGGGAGCTCCGTGGTAAAACACACTCTACATGCAGCCTCTGCCATGCACCCAGGGATGGGGAGAGAGGCAGGGAAGATGATCCCGAAGTCTGAGGCAGAGTCCAACACAGCCACTGATCAAATGCCTCCCAGGTTTGCCAGAGCTGGTGCTTAGTTTTTGTCCTTAGCTAGGCCCGCACTTTTGCCTAGAGACATCCTTACGAGAAATCCTCTTGCTTCCCAGGCCGAGGCTTTCATTTGGCCTCTGTCTTGAGTGAGACCAAAATATTAATGAGGAATAGAATTCTGCAGGCAGACAGCTTTTCCAAATGATACTTTTCCCAGATTGCATCTGAACTAGACTTGGCCTGAAATGTAATATCCAGAGCTTTCTTTATAGCTTGTGAGGCTTTTTTTCCATGAATGTTCATGTAAAAATGAAGAATTCATAAGATCCAATGAAATGGCTGGCACCGGGCCCAGGTTTATTCACTGAAGGCTCTTTTCTTTTGTTCTCATCCACTATTTAGTAAATTACCAGCCAAGCTATCAGATGAGAAGTGCTGTTGTCATCCTCATTTCATACTGACCATTCAGTAACTCTTAAGAAATGTATTTCTAGAATTCAGCATTCTTTCTCAAATCTCCAGCAACAGATTTTGACATTAATTCATTCACTCCACCAGTATTTATTGAGCACCTACATGTGTCAGGCACCATGCTAGGGGCTGGGGACTTACAGTAAATAAATATGCAGCCACTGCCCGTGGGGAGAAAATTAGATGAGGAAACAGAGATCCAAAGAGTAGAAAATTTGGATAAAGCCACACCACGAGTTTGAGCCAAGATGGGAAGTCATATATCTTAACAGGACCAGCTACATAATTTGCAAATATGGTAAATGAAATTAGGAGGCCCCTGGTCCAAAAGTTATTAAGAATCTCAAGACACTGACGGCAGAGACCTAAACCAGATGCAGGGTCCTTCTGTCTCATGTCTGTGCAACTGGCCCTGTTCTCTGGATCATATTTTTAAAGTCGATTTCTATGAATTCCATAATTAAATGAGTATGAAAGGAAGAGGGGGTGCTGCAGAGGAAGGACGGAACCACCAATAACGCCTAAGATAAAGAACAAGCGGGCAATTCACATATGGAATTTCTGTTTGCTGGCCTGTTGTCAAAGTTAAATGTTTAGATAGACTCTTGCCTTGATAAGTCCTTAGCAGAACGCCACAGTTTGAATTTCTGAATGCCTTCATCACACACAGAGGAGTTCGAGTTTGCAAACACACTTATCTGTGTCTAGATTCCGAGGAAAAAGACCTTATATATGTGGCCAAACCAGCCCACTGGGCAGATTGGCTGGTGGTTTGCATACTGAAATATGAACACAGGCTTCTCTGTGGCCTTTCTGGTTTCTCTCTTTTAACAGGGCACACCGGCTACCAAAAGAAGGGCACTCCAAACAACGCGTTAGTGGGATAGACCAGTTGTCCCGGGAGGTTTCTCTCCCTTCTTGTGGTCCCTTGTGGAGCCGGGTCCCAAAGGTGTGGCCGTCCTGCCAGAGGCCCCTGGGCCAGGCCTCGGCGTCAGCAGGGGAAGTGGTATCTGGCAACACTGGGAGCTGCTCCTCACTGGGCGCAGATGTCCTCTTACTCATTTTAATGGTTTACACACTCTGTAGCTGTTTCTGGTTTTCAGGCCACAGAGCCAAGTGTGACGTCAAACATCCCTTGAACTCATTGTCTTAAAAGCCAGGGTGAGAGGGAAAGGAGTCAGCGCTTACTTACCAAGGGTCTTCTTCTTTTGCCCCTTCTTCCTGTCCCGTTTTCTCTCATCAGTTCTTCCATCTAAAATTCATTTTCGAAAGTTCACACATCGTTTTCTCAGCAGCAACAGGGCAATGAAGGGAAGGGTGGGACCTCAGTGTCTCATTCTCAGAATTCTGTGCATACATACTCACGAGGAGAGCCCTGGGCACCATCCTGGGCCGCAGCAAGAGTTTAAATGAGCTGGACTCAGGAGGCTCTGGAACCAACAGGAAGCCCCTAAGCCCTGTTCTCTCTCTAGCTTTGCTATTAATTGGCCATCCAATCCTGAGCAGAGAGCGAGTTAACTCCAAAGCCAGCAAAGGGATGGGTGGGTATGGGGTGACCTGCTCCACAGGGGTTTGTGAAGGGTTTCAGGACGAGTTCACCAAATTCCCTTGCCTATATGGCCAGTTGATTTTCTTTCTTTCTTTCTTTCTTTTTTTAAGATTGATTGATTGATTGGTTGATTTGACAGAGAGAGAGCACAAGCAGGGGCAGAGGGAGAGGGAGAAGCAGATTCCCCACTGAGCAGGGAGCCCGATGCGGGGCTCGATCCCAGGACCCTGAGATCATGACCTGAGCTGAAGTCAGATGCTTAACTGACTGAGCCATCCATGTGCCCCATATGGTCAGCTGATTTTCCACAAGGCTTCCAAGGTCATTCAGTAGGGAAAGCACAGGCTATACACAAATGGTGCTGGGAAAGCTAGACAGCCACATGCAAAAGAAAGAAGTTGAACCCTTACCTTACACCATATGCAAAAAATAATGCTAACTTGGTCAAAAGCCTAAACACGGAAACTAAAACTACAAAACTCTTAGAAGAAAACATAGGGGGAAATCTTCATGACATTAGTCTTAGCAATGATTTCTTGGAAATGACACAAAAAGCACTAGCATCAAAAGAAAAAATATATAAATAAGACTTCATCGAAACTTGTGCATCAAGCGACACTACCATTGGAGTGAAACAAAAACCCAAAGAATGGGAGAAAATATTTGAAAATCAAATATCTGATAAGGGATTAATATCCAGAATATATAAAGAAGTCTTTAAACTCAACAACAACCAACCCAATTTAAAAATGGGCAAAGCACTTGAACAAAAATTCCTCTAAACAAGATCTACAGATGTCTAGTAAGTCTGTGAAAAGGTGCTGAACACCACTAGCCAGTAGGAAAATGCAAATCAAAACCACAATGAAATACCCCTTCACATTCATTAGGATGGCTGTTATTAAAAACAAAACAAAAAAACAAAAGACAGAAACAGAAAAATAACAAGTGTTGAGGAGGATGTAGGGAAAGTGGGGCCCTGGCGCACGGCTGATGGTCATGTACAATGGTGCAGCCGCATGGAAAACAGTTTGGCAGTTCCTGGAAAAGGTGAAGGTAAAATTGCCACGTGATCCCGCAATTCTACTCCTAAGAATTCAAGAGAATTGCAAGCAGGGGCTCAAACAGACGTTTGTACACAATTTGTATGCATGTTCACAGTAGCATTATTCACAACAGCCCAAAGGTGGAAACGACCCTATGGTCCATTAAGCAATGGAACGGATAAACAAAATGTGATATACACATTTGTGGAAGGTTATCCGGCTCTAGGAAAAAAGGAAGCTCACATGGGCTGCAGCACGGAAGGACCTTGAAGCTATTACGCTGCGTGAAATAAGCCAGTCATGAAAGGACAGATACTGTACCGCGGCCCTTCCGTGAGGTAACTTGGAAAGTCCATTTCATAGAGACAGAAGGCAGAACAGAGCCTACCAGAGTCTGGGTGGAGGGGGAGTGGAAGGTTAGTGTTTAATGTGTGCAGAAAGACACCCTAATCTTATTTCACCAGATTGTGAACATTTTAAGTCAATTCCACCTGACGGTCCGCCTCTTCCCACTCCTACTGTTGACAGGGCCGCATAGCACGCCAGGGGCCCCCCAGGTGCGGACTTGGGCCCCTCCCTTTCCGCATGTGTCCCAGGGAGGCCTCCTGAGCCCTGTCCACACAGCCCCTCACGGAGGGCGGGCCAGGGCTTTCCAGGCCCAGGTTGCACCCGAGGTCCAGATGCCACCTCAATGCCCTGGTCACTGGCCGCCATTTCCGCCTGGGGTCTTGCTGACTCCCCTGGTGGCACCATCAGAAAGAAGGGGTTTTAGGAGCCCCAAACCTCTCTTGTGCCTCCTCCTCCTTCTCCTTTTTCTTCTCCATCCTCTTTCTCTTGCTGCTTCTCTTCCTCTCTCTGGCCTTTCTCACCACCTTCCCAAACCCCAGGGATAGCTTTCCAGTATGAGGGATCCCTCTCCCTCTCTATTTTTAGCAATGGTGTTTTGTTTATACCCATGGATCCTCTCCCTTTCTGAGGCTTAGGCTTTTGGAAAGAAGAGTCGGGAGACTTTAATCCCATTTCTTCTTCCTCATCTGCAGTGCCACCCAGAGGGCACAGGGCACAGAGCCTAGTCCTTACTGCAGTTGGGGCAGGGAGGAACTTTTGCACAAGTCAGGATCTGAAAATGTTACCCATCCATGATGGCCCCATTTCACAGGCGGTAAACCGATACCTGAATGCTGTGCCCAAGCTCATCAGCTGACAGGGGTCACTGGGCAAGGTTGTCCATCTTCTGATGCCAAGGTTGGGTGCCTTCCACCACAGCCACCAGCCCGCCTAGGACAGCCTGCCCAGGACCCACCCCGGCCCTCGTCCCCATGCTTCAAGCCTGGGAAAGCACCGCATTCCCTCCCCTTCCTTTCCGGCCCCATGGGCGGCTGTCTTGCAGCTGTGTGCGGTGGGCCTGCCCACCCCTGCTAATTCGACACAGCTGCCCCACCAGCATCCCCGGAGTTGGCCGAGAATCTGTTCCAGCAACACATGTGGTTTCTCACTGAACTTACAGAGGGAAAGTCTCTCCAGCTGGGGGGTCGGGATGTGAGACTGATCAGCAGGTGACACCCTGGGGCCGGCTCCTGCCTCCGGGTGTGGAGGTTCCAGTCCGCTGCTTCTCACCAAAACCCACACGAGCAGAGATGGTCCTGGCAGAGCACACCCTCCGACCATTTCATCTTTCCCTTGCAGAGACAGAGACCACTCAAAAACAAACAAAACTAGAACCAAACCTTTCTTCCACCACCCAAGTACAGCATGCTCACCGTTGACCTTTGAAAAGGATGGGTATGTAGAAAGGAGCTGAAAAGCTCCCCCGACCCAGCTGTGTGGCACTCTGGCATCATCTGGGCACGTTCCCTGCTGGTTTCTGCAGGTTTTATGCGTAGCCCACCCCCACCCCACTGGCCTGCTCAGGCCCAGGCCTTCTCTGAGATAGAGTAAGGCCACCAGATTGGGAGACGACTGTCATGGAAAAGATAGTTTGTGGCTCATGATTCCAGAAGAAAGGGGCACACTATGTCCTGGGGGGGGGGGGGGGGCATGCAGGGAAGCACCAGCACAGCTCCGGAGGGAGAGGGGGCAAGAGGAAACGCGGGCAAGAGCCTTTACTGGGGTTTCTGCAGAGGCATGGGAGAGTCGGGGCGAACAGGCTGAGGCTTGGCTAGCTTGAATAACTTCAGGGCTCTGGGGCATAGAGGTGTCCCTTGTTGTCTGATACCTGGCCCTGGGCACTTAGGGCAGGCAGATAGTGGCCCAGAATGAGAGCTGGATGAGGCGGTGGGACTGGGGTGGGCCCTGGATTGGTGGTTTTGCATTGGAAAGGCAGGAGCCTTGGGTGAGTTACTTATTATCTTTAGGAATTGGCCAGCCCTGGGAGGAGCAGTCCTTCCAGGGTCAACAAGGCCTCAGATGTCAAAACATCAGAAAACAAAAAACAAAAGACACAGTTAATTCAGGACAGAAGCCACCTGGACAGGGGGACAGTGCTCCCCAGGACAACGTTGGCCCCATTAGGCGCTCCATTAGCTGGAGCTCTCTGCCAGCCCTAGGCAAAGTAGAAAGGCCAACCTGCACCCTTCTGGTCTGCTCTCAGATGGTAGGGCACCTGGGCCCTTCCCACCCACAGCCCCACAGAGCCCTGAGTGCAAAGGGTCTCTTCTGTGCGTTGCCAGCTTGCACTCTCAGGACACAGATGGAAATCCATGAGGACAGGGCCAAAGTGAAGGTCGATACCCCCTCCTCCAAGCCCTTGTCACTGGCCGTGCACAGGTCTTTCCCTTCAGGCTGAGTTCCCTCCCAGGATGCTTGTCAGAGCTCAGTGCGCCCACAAGGTCACCAGACTCTCAGAGACGAATGTGATCCCAACACTGGACACCCCACAGGCTCCCTCCCAGGACCGTTGTGGCCATGGAGTTCACACTGTGTACTACAAGATTTTGAAGTGTGCTTTTTTTACATAACCTCGTATCATAAACATTTCCTATGTTATTAAGAATTCTCCATAAAATCATTTACTTATTTGCATAATCGCCTCCTATGAGTATATCCTCATTTCCTGCATGGCTCCCCCTCCCCACCCTCCGGCTAGACCTGGGAGGGAAGAGAGGCTTCTGCCGGGTGCTCCTAATGCTTGCTTGCCCCCTCCTAAAGCTACACATGCTTACACACAGTGACAACGGAAGAAATTAATGAGGAGGCACCTTGCAATCACACCAGCCTGATCGCGCAAGCATATCTCCCTTCGCAAGGCTGGCTATCGGCCAAGAAAGCATGTCTTTGAGCTCAGTGGAATGGGCAAGGGCACAAAGCTATCCTTTGTGTCTTGTTTTCTTCTGTGGAAATGAAGCTGAATTCTCTGAACCAGCCTCCCAGGATGCCAGGGCTAGTATTATTACTCCTAGAACACCAGATATTTTGTTACTTTTTTGTGTCCTTCTAGGCACGCAGCTCAGGGTGAGGCATGCACTAGCTGCATCTCCTTGAAGGAAGCCTGTATTTTACAGGGAGGTAAACTAAGGTATCGAGAATAAAATCTGCTTAGTGAGAGCCAAGCAGCAAACTCTGGACACAGCACCTGCCCAGATCCACGTCCTTATTGCCCTTGGCTTGCCAGGGAAGGGTGAACATTCAAGGCCTCTGACCTACCTGAAACAAAATCCAGACAGAGCCACTGGGATTCATTTGAATGAGAGAAGTTCAATTTGATTGAGGATGGAAGATGTTAAGCTCAATGAATATTTAAATAAAGTTTTGGCTTACTAAATCTTACAAATAATTTCTAATGAACATCAGATTCATATTATGGGCAGTTAATGAAGAAAGGGGACTGAAGGAAGAGGGAATAGAGATTCAGGGAGAGAAAGGATCAGACTGGACAGAGAGAGAAATGCAGAGTAGAGAGAGCTGGTGAGGGTCAGGCAGAGGCAGTCTGGAGGAGGAGGCCAGGGGGAGGAGGTCAGGGGGAAGAGGCCAGGAGGCGGGGAGACTGGTCTGTGCCCTCATGGCTGCTACTCCTTTGTCAGCTCTAGGACCCACACCCTCCTTTGCCAGCTCTAGGAGCTCTAGGAGAAGTGAACTGGCCAATTAATAATTATCCAGACTTCTGTTCTCTCTAACATTCAGGGAACCAAAGGCTGTCAAAGTGATTCAAAACGGAGAAGCTCAGCCAAGCCCAGAAAGGAAGTCGTCTTCAGGGCAGAGGGTAACTCAGCAAACCAAAGGTCAGCTCTGAGGTGCAGGCTGGGTCTGAGTTGTCAGCCCTCAAGGGTGTCAGAAACGCCTTGGACCTTCTGAAAACTCAGATGCCAGGGGCTTCCTGGGCCAGCTCAGCATATTTATCTTCATATTATTAGTAATTCCATAGCCAAGGGCTGGGTTAAATCTGATTGGGTCCCTCCTTTTTTTTTTTTTTTTTTTAAAGATTTTTTTTAATTTATTTGACAGAGAGAGACATAGCGAGAGAGGGAACACAAGCAGGGGGAGTGGGAGAGGGAGAAGCAGGCTTCCCACTGAGCAGGGAGCCTGATGCGGGGCTCGATCCCAGGACCCTGGGATCATGACCTGAGCCGAAGGCAGACGCTTAACGACTGAGCCACCCAGGCGCCCCTGATTGGGTCCCTCCTATATTACCCCTACTCCTGATCCAGGCTCCGCGTCCCCTACACATTCTATATTCCCCACCTCAAGGGCCCTCCCCACCTCCCGAAGAAGGCATACCCGAATAAATCATTGTAACAGAGCAGCGTGTAACTATCACATAGCACGTGCGACGTTTCGAAAAGTCTACCATAGACTTTGGGTTGAGGCTCTAAAAATCCCTACAGAACTATAAACATAGAAGCAGACTAGTGCCTGGTGTTTGGCTGGCTCTCTACGGCCTCGGCCACTTCAAGCGGGAGAGGCGGGTTTGATGCCCGATCCTGCCCTTTATGAGCTCCGTGAACTTGGGCAGGCCATTCAACCCTTCCCAGCTTCAGTGTTCCGTTTTAAAATGGTACTAAAACACTACCTCATTTAAGTACTATTGTAGGAATAAAAGGCTTTAAGCTATAAATCTCTATAAATGTACTAGGAATCTCAGTTGAGAGGGCCCCTCTCCCGAGGGATGGTCAGGGTGGGTGTGACTATTTCAGTTTAGCGGTCGGGGTGATCCTTGAGGTCAATCGTGTGGGAAGGGCAGTTACCAGGTGGCCCCACGACCATGAGGAGCTGGGACGTGGAGAAGGGAGCCATGGCCCAGCCACGAGGTTGTAGGCACGGGGCCCTGGAGAAGAAACACAAGAACCGGGGCCCAGCAGGAAAGCAGAGAAAGGTGGATACTGAGAGGAAGAAAGAGTGAAAAAGCATCCAGGCCAAAGTCCAGCTTCACACTGTGGCCTGGGCGAGCTGGCCACTGCAATAGCAGGAGAACTTTCTCCAAGCACTGATGGCTTTCTGCCAGACCCCAACTCCACGAGAGCCAGGCTAGCTCATCTCATTTATCATCTCACCTGTTGCCACTGGCAAAGCATGCCGCACGTAGCAGTTTCCTTGAATGAGTCAATGAATCAATGAATGCATCAATGAATCAATAAAAGAAGGTCTCTCCAAGATACCTTTTTTTACCTCCTTCCTTCCCAAATTACACAAAACCTGAAAGTAAAGTTGATGTGAACCCACAAGTAGAAGAGACAGTATATTCAGTATTTTAAATATGCTAAATAAAGATGCTTCAAAAAAAAGGAAAACAAGGGGCACCGGGTGGCTCAGTAGGTGTTGGCTCAGGTCATGGTCTCAGGGTCGTGGGATCAAGCCCCTTGTCAGGCTTCTTGTTCAGCAGCGAGTCTGCTTCAGGATTCCCTCTCTCCTTCTCCCTCTGCCCCTTCCCCCTGCTTATGCATGCATGTGCGTTCTCTCTCTCTCTCTCTTCCGAATAAATAAATAAATCTTAAAGGAAGAAAAGAAAAGGAAAAGGAAAACAAAGAGAAAGGGAGTTTTAAAGGCCATGTATGTGCACGTGTGTGTGTGAGAGAGATGGACAGACAGACAAGCCAACCGAGGGAGCCACAGAAGCAACCAGACAGGTGTTTCCAAGAATCCTGGCTCTGTAAGATGCAGGGACTTGAAATCTTGGAATTGGCATCTTTCTGCCTCTTCTCTTCCTGCTTTCCTAGAGAGATCAGCTTAGTGAGCACTGACTGGCTGGAAAGCACCATGAGAGAGGGAGCCTATGGGAAGAGGTGATCGATGGAGTCCACACTTCATCTGTCACCAGGAAATTGATTTCAGCAAAGCCACCGCTGTCTAAGACCTGGTTATGGCCTATGGGTCTTGAGTTTCTTCTGCCAGCCATAAAGCGGATGTACTCCTAGGGTGAGACAGAAGCCTAGGAGCCCACAGAGGGCTTACAAAGCCTAGGACCGAGGACCCAGGAGGTGCAGTCTTAAGTGGGAATTAGGCAAATGTCTGTTAAGAAGCCTTCTGAGCATCCAACTGGAGAGATGCTGCCACCCATACCCAGCCATGCTCTTGCCCTGGCTCACAAGCCCTCTTGTGAAATGAGAAGTGAGGCTGAGCTGAGGGAAAGCTCTTCGGGCTGTGCAGACTTGTTATTGGCATCATCTTGCATGGCTGAGGCCTCCAATGAGCCTGGCCGCCCAGATCTGTGACCTCACCCCCAGGTCATCCAGCCTTTACTCCATAATAAAGCCAGTGGGTGCTCACGGTGTTCCCACCCAGTGCTGGGGCCCCATCTGGTCCCTCTGCCCTTCAGGTCGGGGGGAGGGTAGTGGCAAGGCCAGCACATTCCTTTAATCTGTGTCACAGTACGAGCCTGTTCCGTCCCTGCTGCGTCCAGTTCTGTCTTATCTACTAAGTCTTCCTTAGAAGAACAAGATCGGCAGCATGCCTCTGCTTTCTCAGGGCTTAACCCTACTGTGACCACGTTCTCCACAGCAGAAAGACCCGGAGCGCTGGTCTGACCACACTGAGTATTTGTCACGGGAGGCCGGAGGGGTGGCCCTGTGTTCTGACTCACGTTCATAAATGCACACACCAGACACACGTGCACAGAACAGACACGCCTTGTCTGCCTCTTTACGGCCACAGAAAGACTCGAGAATTTCGTCCATAAAGGAGATACATAAATAAGTATAGCTTTGATCGCAAGCCTTTCCCATCAGCAGCTGCAGTTTCAAATCCTGGTGTTTGAATCTGGTAGCTATTGTGGTCAGACGCTCAAAGACTGCTCTGGTGCAGACGCTGGCCCAGGAGGCCGCTGGAAAGGACCTGCTATTAGATTTGCTGTGTTTTCCCAGCACTTCTGTTTAGAGATTTCTTCATCGGCAAAGCAGTCCTCAGCCACGGGTCAGCTCTGCCTGAACCGGACACTGCTCTGGCTAGTAGGACGCAAGGACTCCCACGTCTTCCAAGTACCGTACCCGTGCAGAGATCCACCCTGGGGACTCCCTCCTGTGGGTCACCAGCTTTGTCCTTACAACAGTCCTGAGGTCCAGGACTGCATGGCCTTCATCACTTAACAGAGGTAACGCAGTTCAGAGTTTGTTGTTAAGCTGTTTCCTCACCTAGCACCCCACTGAGACTCACAGTACAGAAATTTATAGGACAATCAGGAGGCTTAGAAAGAATCGAGAAAACGGTATAGGAATAGTATTTCCTTTCTGCTTTCTCCCTTGCTCTTTCTGGCCTGTCAAGGAAATCTAGGGGCCCTGGCTTCCTAGTTGTTGATTCCACAGAGCAGGGGGTCCTCTGGCCGATGCTAGGAGAGGGTGAGCAGTTCTTGGATTTTACTGCAGAAGCCCGAGCCGACTTTAGAAACTCGGGGAAGCCTTTTAAATGCTTGGACCTGCCGGCCGAGGCCAGGGGCGGGACCACACAGGGAAATTTTCACCTAATCCAACCGCACCAACACACACAAGCCCGATGAAATAGGATTCATCCGCACAGTGGATCCCAGATTCAGCTGGGAAATGATGAAAAGATAAAACGTTTGTTTAAATCAGAATTCCAATCAGGCCTCATTTGTGGTGAGAGGGGACCTAAGGACCTGATGAAAGAGTCCTAAGCAAGGAGTCAGGAGACCGTGGGGAAGGCAGCCCCGGGGCACCAAGCAAGCTGGCAATGAACTTCTCTGGGTCATAGCACCCCTTCGGAATCTGATGGAAAGGGAAGGCCAAGCAACTAAGACAACAGCGTGTAAACACTCGCTGCATTTTTGCCTACAATTTTTCAAGCTGCTTTGGACTTTTTTTGGTCATATAGTCAGGATGTAAAATCAACGTAGAGAATGTAACAGGATGTCACAAGAAGACTTGTCCTGTTGCGTTAAGATTTTTGCTGAAAAGAACAGTTCACGAGCACCTGTGCATTGCTTTCCAGAGAGAGGTGCTCAAGATAACTTCAAGAGGGGCTAACGGTGGCCAAATACTAGTTTTTTGAATTTCAGCCAATCACCTGCTTCTAGGCTACTTAATGGGAAAATGAGCTCAGGAAAGGGGTGTGAAGATGACATTCGGAAGAGCTGGAGTGTTGGGTCCATTCTTCCTCCTTCAGGAAAGGAGGGGCACCCTTCTCCTGACCCAGTTCAAGCCAAGGGTGGAGGCTTGAAAAGAAGCAGGCCCCGCACACGGTATAGGCCACCAGGGAGACTGGTCCCCACCGGAGGCTCTGCCCTCTTACCTGAGGACAAGCCAGGGAACCAAACCAGGAGAGAAAATCAAAGGGAGAATCAAGGCCATCAAGGTGATAGAGGAAGGAGAAACCATCCTATCACACAGCAGAGGCAGGAGAGTGCTGGCCCCACCTCCTGGCTCCACCCACTGGCACCTCCCATCCTGGAAACCAGCCCTGGCCGCCAACCTCAGCAGGGATCTCTGGACTCCCCCACCCCGACCCCAGTACCCCCGATCCTGACCATTCTCTGCCCTTGGCTCACACCCACCAGCAGCACCACGTGGGCTCTAAGCTGGCTCTGAGCAGACGGATCTCACCTTTCTGTCCCAGTGCCAGAGGTGCTCAGCAAACACTTCCAGAGGGATTGAGCAGAGTAATAAGGCAGCTAGTTAGGCACGATCCTGTGGGAATTTGTCTAAATACAGCCCCAGACCAGGGACCCCAAGCTGGGCACCTTCACTTCCAAAAGATACAGGACACCCATTTTTCCCAAACATTACCCCCATCCTGGGCCATCCGATAGAAAAGGTAAGAATTTGGTGTACTATCAACATGGGGACCCCAGCACTTCTTGTTTTCAAGATTTTGATGGCTTGCATTCAAAAACAGGTTTTGATATAGGCATCATGAGAAAAACCTCTGATTGTTTCGATTTTTGTAAACAGACGGTTCGGTGCTGTATTCGTTTGGGGTTGCATGTGGGTGACGGTGGCGGGCGTGCTCGGGGCTCCCAGCACGCCAGCTCCCAGAGTCTGAGTCCAGGTACGGCGCCCACAGCTCTTCCCCCACCAGCTCTGCTCCACCCACAATACCTACTCAGCCCACCCATAGGGAAAGGGAGGCCCCGGGGGGCTAAGGAACGGACCCTCAGACCCCGCAACTGGTGAGTAGCAGAGTCAGGTGTCAGGCCAGAGACCCTGACCCTCCTTTCTGAGAGCCTGCCTCGGGTGCCGTGCCCGTTCTGCCTCCTGCCAGGCTGGCCCAGCCTCCCCCATGTCCCAGCCCAGCCCCAACAGGACGGTGGGAGGATTTCCACTCTGCGCTCGCACGGTCTCCTCGCCCACCTCCAGCAGACAGCTGGTGCTGCCACGCACCAGGACACCAGCTGAAGGTGCCACGTGCCCTCCCCCAGCCTGGGCCCCGTGAGACTGCGAGCAGCCTGCTTCAGTTCTCCGAGGTTCCATTTCCTCAGTTACAGACAGACCAGTAGCTGTCTGGCCTATTGCCACGACTTCGATTAGGCTTAAGTGCAAGATAGGAGAAAACACTGGAGAACTCACCCTCGGATCTAGAATGCTCTGCCAGGTCCTTATTAAGATGGTACAATCAGTCCATGTTGGAGCTCTGGGGGGGCAGGAGGTCCCATCCTGGAGCAGGAACAGGAAAGTGGGGCTCACTCTCCTTGACCCCCTGGATGAACAGATCCAAAGAGCTCTCAGCACCCACGTGAGAGCTCACCCAGACTCCTCGAGGGCGGCCATGACTTCTAGGCCATGAATGGGTTTCCGGGCATGCACAGGCCCAGGCCTCAGTCTTAGGGGCCTGGATAGAGCCTGGGGTGGGGTAGTTCCCACACAGGGCATTTTCACTGGGAGCAGACTCCTCCTTTTATAAATAATACCATTTTCCACGGGCCCCATGGCCTGTAAAAACTGAGAAACAACTCTGAGAAAGAGGAGAGTAGGAGCTCTGGGCAGAGGCTGGACCTGAACACAAAGCAGAATCCAGGAGCTTTGGGCTGGCATTCTGCAGAGTCAAATCTGGGCCAAGGAGGGAGCCTCTAAACCATCACGCCACAAAAGGGTAGCTAAGGAAAACCCTATACTCCTCTCCCCACCAGGCATCCTCATTATCTCACCCACCAAGACATCCCCAGATACAAATATGATTTGAAACGTGCGAAGGATGTGTTCTCGTGTTTGTATAAACATTGTTATTGTCATTGCTCTGTCATTGTCAAGGGTTGGCACACTTTTCCTATAAAGAGCCAAACTCTAAGTATTTTGAGGCTTGGGCAGACAGGTCATACAGTCTCTGTCCCCCTCGCCCAAGTCTGCCCCTGGAGCACAAAAGCAGCTCTAAACAATAGGTAAATGAATGGGCATGGGGCTGTATCCCAATAAAACTTTATTTACAAAGGCAGGCGGTGGGCCAGATTTGGCCCAGCATCAAAGTTGGTCACCTCCATGCTTTATACTATGGCAGCTGAGTAAAACCAGCGTGGTTGCTCTGGAGACACAGGTGTAGGACAATTCTAGTACCTTCTAGTATCTGCAAACAAATTCCTGCCTCCAAGTCCCTTCTGTGCAAAACTCGTGGAGCTCCTCATAGTGGTGCAGAAACATTTTCCTGATACCAGCTAAGTCCTCTGTAAGGACACCAACTCAGTGTGCCTGCCTGCCCGTGTGGCAGAATGAGCCAGAAGTCTAAATTAGTCCTGAGGATAGTCAGCAAGCAGAGAGGAGCTCAGTGCTCTTTACTGTTCAGAGAGGAAATTATTTTTCTGGTCTTTCTCCAAAGAACCACGCTGATAATAAACAGATTGGTGCCAATTAAAACACGGAGAGAAAGCTGGATCTGTTACCAGTGAAAGAGCTGATGGCAAGCATGTTCTGACTGGAAACCCCTTCACTGCTTTCTTCGTCCTGCTAGACAGCAAGGAGAGAGGTGGGAAGTGAGGCCACTAGGACCAAGCAGACAGGCCAGGGGACTCAAGTGTGGCAGGAAAAGACTGCTGGTCCCCTCACATGCCAGGAAGGGCTGCCTCCAGGACAGGATGCAGGACTAAAAACACAATTGGAGGGATTTAGTCTAGAGATGCCGGGATTCAGGAAAAGGTCTGTACAATCTCATTTCCTTGAGACTTCTAAGAAAAGATGAGGTTTTTTTACTGCTTAGAAGGAGTGGGGACAAGATTTCCTAAAGGCAGAGAAGAGATTTCTTAACAGTTTTTCCCAGTACTATGGTATAATCACCATGGTGTAGATGAAGGTTATTTTTCTAGTTTATTAAGAGTTTCCTAAGTAATGCCAGGCACTGTACTAAATGTATAATCTCCATTTTATGGAGAAGGAAGCAAAGATTTGGAATAGCCTGTCCCAAATCTCATGGTGAGAGAGAAAGAGAGCTTATCTTAAGGAATTGGCTCACATGGTTGTGAAGGCTTGGTAAGTCCAAAATCTGAAGGGCCAGGAGACCCAGGAAAGAGTTGCAGTTTGAGTGCAAAGGCCATCTGCTGGAAGAATTCCCTCTTTTTAGGGTAGGTCAGTTTTTGTTCTCCTGAGGCCTTCAACTGATTGGATAAGACCCACCTACATTATGGAGGGTAATCTGCTTTACTCAGAGTCTACTGATTTAAATATTAATCTCATTTTAAAAATACCTTCATAGAAACATCCAGTATAGTGTTCGACCAAATCCCTGAGTACATGGCCCAGCCAAGCTGACACATAAAATCACAGATCCTATCACAGCATCTGCATCACCCGAGAGCTTGTTAGAAACTCCAAATCAGGCCCCACCAGACCTACTGAGTCAGAATCTGCATGGAAAGTTGGAGAAGCACCGACGAAGACCACTATGCTCTGCTGCTTCTGAGACTTCCTACCGGCTTCCCATTAACACCTACAACAATTCCCTTACTGACTTCTACTTGTCCCAGGGCTCTTCCTACACCACCGTGAGGGAAAGTGAAATTGGATGTCCCATGGAGGGCTAAGCCAGAATTCCTATAGATCTTACTGGTCTGCACTCCCCAAGCCTCCTGAGCTCCAGGCCTGATGCCTTGGGATCCTGGGACATGCCCCTTTTCTCGTCCACAGGTGCTGAGACACCTGCTACCTTCCATTCCCCCACTGCGACAGATGTCCCTGGGACGGGAAGACCCCTGGGCTGTGAGGCCGGAGAGCTGGACTCTGTTTCTGAGATTTCCAACTCCCTGTGTGACCACAGCTCCATCACTTGCCTTTTCTGGTCCATAGTTTTCTTGAGTGTAAAATGAAGATTTTGTCCTAGATCTGTGGCTTTCAGGCTCTTTCTCCCCAAAACCAGTTAGATTCTTTTTGGTACGTGAACTATTACACAGAACCCCAAAATGCATAAGAGAGAACGGGAGACTCTGAGAATCAAAGAGAGAGGGTGGACAACCGTGACTGAGTCCCACAGAGCTGCCCCTTCCTCCCGTGCCTGCAGGTGGATCCTGAACGCAAGGCTGTAGACAACGCCATCTCCTTCAGCCCCTGCATTCCGCTACTGAGCCTGAGGCCCTCACCCTGCCCCGGCAGCAGGGGGGTGGGGAAGTGTGCACTTGACAACCAAGCAATTGGAGCTCACATCGCCCGTTGTCCCTACTCACCCCTGTACCAGCCTGACCTACAGGGATGGACAGTGCCCTGGGGGTCAGGGTGTTCTGTGGTCCCTAGGGATGCCATAACAAAGTACCACAGACTTGGCAGTAAACAGACATTTACTTCCTCGCAGTTGCAGAGGCTGGAAGTCCAAGACCACAGTGTTGGCAGGGTTGACTCCCTCTGAGGCCTCTGTCCTTGGCGTGGTAGATGGCAATCTTCTCCCTGTGTTTTTATGGGTCTTCCATCTGTGTGTGTCCATGTCCCAATCTCCTCTTCTTAAAAGGTCACCAGTGAGACTGGATTAGGGCCGGCCTGAAGTCTCATTTTAATTTAATCACCTCTATAAAAGCCCTGTCTCCAAATACAGTCCCATTCTGATGGGGTGGGGTTAGGACTTGAACACAGGAATTGGGGGGACACCATCCATAACAGCCCCTGTGGCACTGAGTGCTTCAGGCTCAGGGCTCGCCTCTGGCCCATTGCCTCGGACACTTCTTCGTCTGTCACCCTCCCCTGCATCCCTTTAGGGGTCATGTCACCCAAGGGGGCCCAAGGAAGAAGGACTAGGCCTGACCTACAGGGATGGACAGTGCCCTGGGGGTCAGGGTGTTCTGTGGTCCCTAAGGATTCATGCTGCTTGAGCAGAGACACCCCTGCAGGCCAGGGGCTCAGGCAGGTGCTCAGCAGCCAGAAGTGGTGTCCATAGTTCTACGGAATAATCTGGAATAGAAGCCAAGGTAGTAGGCCGGCCCCTCAAGTCAGGCCGTATGGGGCCAAGGGGCTGCTGCAGGCTCAGTACCTGACATGCAGGAACACCAGGAGCCATGCAGGAGCCCAGGACCCAGTGTTCTGGGCTCAGTGTCCGGGCCATCCCGGCAGGGAGGGTGTGGCAAAGACTGCCGACTAGCTCCCAGCATCCATTTTCTTACTCTTGCTTTCAGCTGGGCCTTTAGCAGGGTGCCGAGCTGCCCAGCTAGACATTAAATTTCCTTGTGTCCCTAGAGGCTGCATTTGGCCCCCCCTAACCTCTGGTCAATGGGATGCGGGCAAGAGTGCTAAGTGCAACTTCTTGGTGGTGTGCCTTAGAAAGGAAGCTGCTGGCCTTCCAACCCCCCAACCCACTGTCTAACCTCAGACTCCCAAAGGCTTCAAGGTGCCAACTATCTGGTTCAATAAACTAATCTGTGCCAATGACAAAGGGCCCAGGGAAGGATGCTCCTTTCTATTTCAAGTCTGCTAATAATTATTTAGAATGTATTGCTGTTGGATGTTGTCAATTGTTCTCGTGTATGTTAAGAAAACTATTTTTCTACTTCCATCTATTAATATAATAAATTATATAAATTCATTTTTATTAATATCAAAGTTATTTTTTTTCCCCCTTGGTCTCAAGGTAGGGAAAGAAGGAGGGAATGGGGATGGAGAAAGCCCAAGGCCAAAGCTGAGATGCTGACCCCTGGGCAGTGGCACGAAAGGCCAAATGGAAGGACGTAGGCATACTAAGAATGAATTTTTATAGAGTTGGGACTCGTTAACAGTTTCCCAAGATAGATCACCTGGATCAAATGGGTGGTTTCCTCAAGGGTGAGTAAAGTCCTATCTGATAAGATTCTGTGCTGTCTCCTTTGTATGAGAATGTATTGTTTACCACAGGAACTTTTGTGAACAAGAAAAATATCATTTACATGGGTGAGACACAGGAGACTGTTCAGTTTACCAAAAAAAAAAAAAAAAAGTCAAGGTCTTAGCTGCTTTCTCCTGGACAGTAGGGCCCCGTAAAATGCCCAGAGACCCATGTCTCCAGAATATGAACAAGTCAGAAAACAGAATACTTCTGGGCAAGTGTGGCCCATAAATCTGTGCTTATCTTGATCTGAGGGTCTCTGCCCTTTGAATCCGAGGGCTCCATAAACGCCTTAAAGTAGGGGTCAGTGTCATCTGTGTGTTCAGGTCCAGGGAAGGTGCGGCAGGGCTTTCAGAGAACACCGTGTGGCCCAGCTGGAAGACACCCAGGTCCGTGTCGTCTCGGGAGGGCCCGGTCGGAAGAGCCAAGGAGTGAGGAAGAGGAGGTTGGCTGGCCTTCACCTTCACTGATGCCATGGCCTGGCGAGGCTGAGTCAGGAAGGGCAGGGGCCGCAGAGCCAGCCCTGAGGGGCTGCAGGGGTGGGGAACGGCGAGAAGCAGTGAAAGCCGCTCTCAGGCCACTGTGGAGGCGGCGGCACGTCTGCAAACAGTTTTGGATGGACCGTGGGGAGAGGCAATAAACAGAACATTCTGGGGTTCAGCTCTGCCTTTTTTGCTGCCACCCAAGCTAAGCAGCATATGGAAGAAATTTTATTTCTTCTCAAATGTTGATGCTAATTTTGAAATCTTTCTATTCTAACAAGACATCAAACTATATAATGGGAGAACACACAGATTGCTACCCATGTGACAGATTCCCAAAGAAAAGCCCACATGCTCTGTGTTATGTCGTTCCAAACCCTGCGCCGGGTGGGGTGCCGAGCCGCCTCGGTGTGCCCCCCCCCCCGCCCCCGACACTGAGGGCGGTTGCGGGATCTTTACGCCCTTTACACTTGTTCCCAAATGTGTTGTGAGGTTGAATGTCATTCTACTGGGGAAAAAAAAAACCCACCAGCAGTGCCTTCTGAGAAGGAGCACCCTAATAAGGCTGCCCCTTGGCTACCTCTCCAGAGAAGTCCCTGTAAGAGTACATAGCAGCTGAACAGCAGTGCAAGAAATGTTTAGCAAATTAGTCTTTAGACGAAGTAAACATGAATTGAAGTAGTATTTATATTCGGCACGTCAAAAGTCTTGTCTTTAGGAGCCCGTCCAGCCTCCCGATCTCCCTCCTCTTCTCCCTCCTCTCTTCCTTCCTTCTCCTAGCATTACCTTAGTGGTCTTGAAATGCCAAGTTCAGCACACACTGCTTCCAAATTTTTACCCACAAAAGTGAGTTTTCTCCCTCAGTTACAGGGGAGCTGTGTCATAGATCACCAGCGGTCCGGCCGGCCTGCACCTGTAGGCAGCGCTCCTCCCCAGGGCCAGGCCTCCAGCCACACGCTGCCCTTTCCATCAGACCTTCCCCCCCAGGGCTTCCTGCACATGCATGTCTCTGTGTGCCCAACGTGGGTAACTTCCTGCCGTGTTATTGGACGTGAGCCGAGTGACAGCCGCAAGCATTTTCAAGATAATCCTCCTGGAAAAGCAGTCTTTGAAAGGATGGGGAACTTGGAAGTCTGGACAACAGAGGCTGATCTGGAAAAACGCTCCCCAGCCCCCCATCTGCCTCTTGGAGACAGACTTATTCTTGGACAGAAGCAAGCATGGGAGGCCCTCTTTCCGGCATCAGCCAGATGAAGCTTCTCTTGGTCTTGAGGGCAGGAGGTGGATTCATGTTTTCCTTACCTGTATTTTGTACAAGGAAAGACTCACATCTTTCCAGCTTCTACGGATTGCCTAAGTAGCCTCTGTGAAAATAAGAATGATTATTAGAACTAGGATTGGCTGACCACCTGTCTATGCCCTGCCCTGTCCTAAGCATTTTATGTGCCTTATCTGATTAAAATCATCCTCAACACTATGAGGTAGTTATGAGTATCCTCATTCTATAGAGGAGGAACTGAAGCTTTAAGAACTTATAAAACACTGGAGAGGCCACAGAAAGTCTTTCAAAGCCAAATCCCTAGATCATTACACAATCCAGTCTCCTTAAATCTTGCACCAACAACAACCCTCTAATGGAGAACCTGTTAGCCTCCTGAGTTTCTGGGACTCCTGACCTTGGGACATGTTCTTGGGCTGCCGCAATGTTGTTTTAGGCCACAGGTGGACCCTGGATGAAGAATGTTCCAGATGCTGTTCTCTAAACCAGAGAAACTGGTGTCTTTGACTTCAGCCTCATCCTGCAGCTTGTCTGCTTTCTTGCTTGGGGCCTTGGTCCTGGGACATTTCTGCTGTCTGGGTGCCCAGCCAGTCAGCTCTACTCATCTCTCTTCCGCATCTCCTAGCCCAACACTCTTCCTCATTGCTCTTGACTCCAAGCCTTTGGGTGGGGTTTCTGTCAGTCCTCCCCCAGTCTCAGCCTCGGGACAGTGGCCCCTCTCTGGCCTCGTGTCTGCCCTGGGCCTGGCCTGGCCCTTGATGAACCGGGCTTGACAAAGCTTGACAGCTGCCGAATGTTGGGAAGCGCTTTCTCATTTAAAGCCCACTCACATCCCTGATCATTGTCCTCTCCCCTCCCAACAGTCCTGGGAAAAGGGCATTATTATTCTCACTTTATGGTAAAGAAACAAAGGCTCAGAGAAACTGAGGAGCTTGGACTGGTCTTATAGCCGCCGAATGGCAGAGTCTGTCCTTGAGGCCAGGTGCCCTGGTTCAGTCCTGTTGGTCTCTGTCCTGTGCCTCCTTTGCCTACGTACTGGCCTCTTCGCTAGGAGGCCAGGTGAAGACGGAAGGACACACCAAGGCAAATTCAGACAGATGGACCCTCCGTAATGACACTGCTGTATTCTCTGGGGTCCAGGAGGTCAGGCAGAGAAGCTCTCCACTGAGGTGCTGGCAGAACTAAGGGACGAGGTACATCAGAAAGGGAGAAAGGGGGAACATGCATCCTGAAGAAGGGAGATGGGCAGTGAGGAGAGCCAATCTCCAGAAAGCAGACAGCACAGTAGGCTGGCTGAAGTTGGCAATTCTGTGGGGTTGGGAGGAGTGGAGGGAGCACGGGGCCCCCAAAGACCTGGAGATCAGGAAGGAGCCGGCTTAACGAGAATGTGTCAGGGGCACATTACATGGACATTATATCCTGCAGAGGAGAAAAGTCAGGGGCTGGGAGAACAGCCAGGAAGGAATTCATGGCAATAATCTGACCTCCGCCTACACCAAACCTTTGGCCAGGTAGGTCAACACTCACAAATCTTCTCCCTAGTTTGCCAACCCAAAGGGCAGGACCTTAGGGGTGGGAGAGGCCAAGACCTCTTGCATTGCCCCCCGGGCCGGGGTACTTGGCCCATCCCAGCTGCTGGGGGGGAGGGGTGGGGTAGGGCCGGGACAGCTGATGCCTAAAGAGGGAAGCTCAGGCTGCGGGGCTCTGTCCACCTCTGCCCTCTCTCTCGAGATGCTGAGAGGTTTTGCTCCTCTGAGGGAGACCCACATACCACTGACATCAGGGCATATGGGAAAGTTTTCAGAATGTAGATTCCCAGGCCCAGCTCCAGCACGGCCGAATCAGAATCCTTTCCAGGTAGCTAAGTGGGTCCCTAGGAATCCGAACTCCTTTTTTAAAAATAGACTTAATCTTTCTAGAGCTATTTCAGGTTCACAGCAAAACTGAGTGGATAGTCAGAGTTCCCAGTCTTCCCCACCCATACACACATGCCCGGCCTCCCCGCCATCAACATCCTCCAGCGGGGGCCAGCTGTTACAGATGCCAGCATTTGGGGTCGTCGGGGCTCTGGATCGTCACCATTCTCATAGGTATGTATAATCCGGACTTCTAACAAGCTCCCCCAGGTATGTCTCATGCTCTCTAAGACAGACAGCCACTCTCCAGAGCTGTGTCCACTGTCTGAGAAATTGGAGATGGTGGAATTTTGGAAAAGCAACCCCAGGATCTCTGGGATGTCAGCTGAGGCCCCAAGTACCCACAAAGAACTGGCGGGTCTGCACTCAGTGGTGCTGCACAGGATTAACAACCATTGAGTAATGCATCGGCCTGGGAGTTTAGAAGCTTCTAGAACCTACTGGACATTTTGTGAAGAATCCTCAGGTGGTGGTGGGGTTTTGCTATTTTTGATTGGTTTTGTTTTGGAAGGGGCGAAATTAAAGTCTCCCAATGTGTCTTCCAAGCACTCTCCTCCCCCAGCAGGCTGACTGTGGCTTGAGTCCCTATTAGTTCCTGCTGGCATGCAGAGCAGTTGATAATGCGCAGCGGCAGAGTCCTCAGGCACTCTGTGAGCTCGCCAGGACCAGGATCCCTGGACCACCCCCAGGGCTCGATGACGCACAAGACCCATGTCAACAGTCCCCAGAACTGATGAGGCATCAGCCTGGAGTTAACCCAGGGACTCCTGGTGGCCTGGCTACCCCCAGCACACACCCGCAGGGCCTCCTGCTTATCCTCACAGTCTTCACGGCCATCATGATTTGTTTTATTAACCTTGCTAAACATGCTGAGTGCTCCGCTTCCTCACAGAGGACCCAGCAGAGGCTGACTGGCTTCCAAGTTAAAGCAACTTTAGCTCAGCAGCCCTGGGACCTCTCAATATTCACATCAACTGCTGTCCATGGCAAGGGCCCTTTCTTGCCCAGGGGTGGGGGGAGGGGCATGGAGGGGAAGGGGCTGTGCTCCTGCTGGGAGGGAGAGAGCTGGTCTGAGGGGAAGTGAGGGGGTTTGCTCTCAGTTTGTTGGGTGGACTTAGGAAATTGGGCTAATGCATCTTGGGTAAGGTAGCTTCCTTTCAAAATTCATTTCAGAATGAATTCCTGCAACCTCAGCCCGCATCCTCTTCCTGCTGGTGAGGTAGATCACCCCTGAGTACTCTGCAGAACAAGGTCAAACCAGTCCCTCTCCTTTGGGGTCAATTTTCTCATTCTTCAGGACTCAGCACACCTCTAGGGAATTGTAAGGTCACTTTTGCAACAAATCCTGGCTCAGCGCATTTAATTATTCCAACACAAGCCCTTAAGTTTGGGAAAGTGATTTGAAGGAGAGCAACTGAAATGCCACTGAAGCATGGGGAGACGAATCTTTTTCGGAGAATAGACTGCAAAATAGCCTCAAGAAGACTCACAGACCACCCCAGATGTGAGCAGCAGAGCTGAGGCCGGGGCTTTGCTGAGTGCTGGGCATGCTTTAGGAACTTCATTACCTTGAATTCCTACTTCTGTCTTCTCCAGAGAATAATTGGTACAGCCAAAATCTACCCTAGGAGGTGTGTAGTCCTCTATAAAATGGGGGAGAGCCCCTTAAGACGCTTGCGTTGGGGCTGTTGCTTTCAGGAATTGTATCAGCAGGGCCTTTGGTGTAATCATGAGGCAACTTCAAAGTTTGTCTGGACCTCTCCTGCAAACCCACCCGTGCAGCTGGCTCTCCCAGGACCCAGGCAAACAGGAGTGGTCATGGCTCATGTCCCCACCCATGAACAAGGAGTTCGCTGGGAATCTGAGCTCCACTAATGACTGTAGTTCAGTTATTAACACATCCTTTGTGAATCTCATTCAAAGTGAAAACTCGGGCCTGTTGTAGGCAGGAAGCCAGCAGAGAGAATGGAGACATGGAATACTCGTCAGCTTAAGTGGTCATAACAAAGAACCATACATAGATGACTGGCTTCAATACCAGAAATCTATTTTCTCACAGTTCTGGAGGCTGGAAGCCCATGATCAATGTGTTGGCAGGATTGGTTCCTTCTGAGGCCTCTCTCCTTGGCTTATGGTCAACTGCTATCTCCCTGTGCCTTCACATGGTCTTCCCTTAACCTACTCTCTTCCTTTAGGACACCAGATTGGATTAGAGCCAACCCTAATAACCTCATTTTAACTTAATTGCCCTCAAAAGACCCTGTCTCCATTGATCTATCCGTCTGTTTTTGTGCCAGTACCATACTGTTTTTTTTTTTAAAGATTTATTTATTTATTTTGAGAGAGCGAGAATGAGAGAGAGCACATGAGAGGGGGGAGGGTCAGAGGGAGAAGCAGACCCCCTGCTGAGCAGGGAGCCCGATGCGGGACTCAATCCTGGGACTCCAGGATCATGACCTGAGCTGAAGGCAGTCGCTTAACCAACTGAGCCACCCAGGCGCCCCTACCATACTGTTTTGATGACCACAGCTTTGTAATACAACTTGAAGTCTGGAATGATGATACCTCCAGTTTTGTTTTTCTTTTTCAAGATTGCCTTGGCTATTTTGGATCTTTTGTAGTTCCATACAAATTTAGAACCACAAATGTGGTTCCATACAAATTTGTTCTAGCTCTGTGAAAAATGCTGGTGATATTTTGATAAGGATTACACTGAACGTGTAGATTGCTATGAGTAGTAGTATGGACATTTTAACAATATTTGTTCTTCCAATCCATGAGCATGGAATGTCTTTCCATTTCTTTATGCTGTCTTCAATTTCTTTCATCAGTGTTTTATAGATTTCAGAGCATAGGTCTTTCATCTCTTTGGTTATATTTATTCCTAAATAGTTTATTGTTTTTGGTGCAATTGTAAATGGGATTCTTTTCTTAATTTCTCTTTCTGCTGCTTCATTATTAGTATATAGGAATGCAACAGATTTCTGTACATTGATTTTGTATTCTGTGAGTTTACTGAATTCATTAATCAGTTCTAGTAGTTTTTTGGTGGAGTCTTTAGGGTTTTTTTATATACAGTATCAAGTCATCTGCACATAGTGAAAATTTTACTTCTTCCATACCAATTTAGGTGACTTTTATTTCTTTTTGTTGTCTGGCATCAGCCATAGCAATATTTTTCTAGATATGCCTCCTGAGGCAAGGGAAATAAAAGCAAAAATAAACTACTGGAACTACATCAAAATAAAAATCTTCTGCACAGTGAAAGAAACAATCAACAAAACTAAAAGGCAACCTACAGAATGAGAGAAGACATTTACAAATGACATATCTGATGAAGGGTTAGTATCCAAAATATACAAAGAACTGATATAACTCAAAAAACAAATAACCCAATTAAAAAATGGACAGAAGACATGAACAGAGATTTCTCCAAAGAAGATATCCAGAAGGCCAACAGACACATGAAAAGATGCTCAACATCACTTATCATCAGGGAAATGCAAATCAAAACTATAATGAGATATCACCTCACACCTGTCAGAATGGCTAAAATCAAAAACACAAGAAACAGCAAGTGTTGGCGAGGATGTGGAAAAAAGGGAACTCTCGTGCACTATTGGCAGGAATGCAAACTGGCACAGCCACTCCGGAAAACAGCATGGAGGTTCTTCAAAAAGTTAGAAATAGAACTACCTTATGGTCCAGTAATCACACTACTGGGTATGTACCCCCAAAATACAAAAACACTAATTCAAAAGGATACATGCACCCCTATGTTTACTCAGCATTACTGTCAATAGCCCAGATATGGAAGCAGCCCAAGTGTCCATCAACTGATGAATGAATAAAGAAGATATGGTGTATATATACAATGGAATATTATTCAGCCATAAGAAAGAATGAAATCTTGCCATTTGCGATGACATGGATGGAGCTAGAGAGTATAATGCTAAGTGAAATAAGTCAGAAAAAGACAAATACATATGATTTCACTCATGTGGAATTTAAGAAACAAAACAAACAAGCAAAGGAAAAAGAAAGAGAGAGACAAACCAAGAAACAGACTCTTAGGTATAGAGAACAAACTGATGGTTACCAGAGGGGAGGTGGGTGAGGGGTAGGGGAAATAGGTCATGGGGATTGAAGAGCACACTTATCACGATGAGCACTGAGTAATGTATAGAATTGCTGAATCACTATATTGTACACCTGAAACTAATATAACACCATATGTTAACTATACTGGAATTAAAATTAAGATCTTAATTTAAAAAGCTTTTAGGGGTGCCTGGGTGGCTCAGTCATTAGGCATCTGCCTTTAGCTCAGATCGTGATCCTGGGGTCCTGGGATTGAGCCCCGCATCAGGCTCCCCATTCAGCGGGAAGCCCACTTCTCCCTTTCCCACTCCCCCTGCTTGTGTTCCCTCTCTCGCCGTCTCTCTTTCTGTCAAATAAATAAATAAATAATCTTTAAAATAAAAAAAATAAAAAGCTTTTAAAAAGACCCTATCTCCAAATAGTCATATTCTGAGGTACTGGGGGTCAGGACTGCAGCATATGAGTCCAGCGGGTGGGGGAGATGCGATTTAACCAATAATACGTCCTCCCATTGCCAGCATTTTCACCCCCACCCCCTTTCCCTAGCTTTGACCTCTCCAGAACTGTAGCTGGGGGTGGTGGGGGCCGGGCTAGAGCCTTCGCAGGGAGGGAAGGAATCTCTCCATCTGGATTTGGATTTGGAACTCTGTGGCCACAGCAGATACAAAAAACCAGCCTTTCTCTCCAGAATAAGACGTTCTTCTCTAAAGATCCCTTGTAGGCTTGTCTTGGGTCCTTTGGGGACCTACTCCTGACATTTCTGGGGACCTCTCACCTCTAGTTCTCTTGAACTGGCCACAACAACTCCCTTTTGGTCCCCGGTTTTTGGAGGTTCATCCTCACAGAGGAGGTGGGGGGCATTCTATTCTGGGGTAACAAGGGCAAAGAGGCCCAGGGCCTGCCCTCTCAGGTGAGACCAGAATGTCTTCTGCTGCATCCCTTGCAAAGACTAATAACTTCCCACTAATAACTTCTCCAGCCAGTTCAGTCAAGTGTCCCCCTTACATTCTCAGGCCAGTGGCAGACCTGGATCCCCTCGTCAGATCTCCAGCTGTCTGCTTAAAGCTCCTCTCCCTAAACTGGAGGTAAGGGGGAGCACCCCTACTCTTTCCCCACAGAAGGGGGAGGACTCAATGTATGCCCATAATGTAAGTCCTGTGCCTTGGACCCCTCAGCTCTGTCCATCCTTTCTCATAGGCAGCCAGACACCATGTGCAGAGACCTCCTTTGAAAGCCCTGCTGGGTGGGCTGGCTCCCATCTTTGGAATGTAGAGGTTCTGGCCTCTTGTTGACTGGTGCCTCAGGTGAAACTGAGGCAGAGCACCATCTTATCGTTGCATTACAAAGTTCAACACTGATCGCTTTGGAAGCTGGGTGGCTGTGGAGGGGAAAGTGGGAGGAACCTTCACTATCAGCTAAAAGTGGCATTAGCAGGGGGCAGGCCAGAGGCACGGCTCCAGATCCAGGCAAGCCAGCATTGTGGGCTTAGGGCTTTGAAGTCTAAATAACTTACTTCCAGTAGGCAGTTAACTGAATTGTGCTTTTCTAGGAAATGTGCTCACCCGATTCAAAGACAGGGCGATAGGACAGCAAAACATAATAACATTAACACACAAATATTTTTTAAAATGTAACACAATTTAGATAAAGTTCAAAGAAACACAAACAAGCCTGAAGGCAAGAGCGAGCCGTGTGGAGGCGGGAATAAGGTGGGTGGTAGCCCAGCCCCCAGGACGGTGAGGGCTGGTGCCACAGTGCCCTGGTAATGGCTCAGGAGCTGGAGAGTTAGCCTGAGGGGCCCATGGTTGGATAGTTAGATCAGCAACCTCAAAGGCCCATGAATCCTTTTTGACATTTCCTTAAAAATACCAAATCTAGGGCGCCTGGGTGGCTCAGTCGGTTAAGCGACTGCCTTCGGCTCAGGTCATGATCCTGGAGTCCCTGGATCGAGTCCCGCATCAGGCTCCCTGCTCTGCGGGGGGTCTGCTTCTCTCTCTGACCCTCTTCCCTCTCGTGCTCTCTGTCTCTCACTCAAATAAATAAATTAAATTAAATAAAAATAAAATCTAACTCTCATAAAGTCATGACGTTAAATGCAACTCAGTTTATGTAAACATTCCTGATATTTGGAGCTAAAGATCCCTCAGAGGCTTGTTTGTTCTATTACAGGGGACACGTCTGTGTATCTTTCTTAGTGCCAGAAAAAGAAAAAAAAAAAAACGTTAGACTATTTTCTCGGCACCACTGTTCAGAGGTTCTTTTTTCTTTCCCTCTGTGAACAGATGTACCTTGTAACAGAAGTTCCAGAGAGCGCAAGCGCACATTGCTCACCCCTCGCTGGGCGCCTTCCACTCGACTGCCTTCCTCTTACCCATCCTCTCCTTCCCCGACTCTGCATTCTGTCCACCTCAGAGCCACCTCTACATGTAATGCAACTTGAGTTGGTGCTTTTCCTTTTGGGGGCTGAATTTGAACAAATTCAAGTCACCATCTCCTTAGTTGGCGGCACAGCGCCGCAGGTATCTGATTCATGCAGACATCTACTTCTTCTTTGGGTCCCTTTATCTTTGCTTCTGGTGCCACCTTATAACACAATCTCATATTATTACGGCATCTTCCCAGCCCTCCTCCCACACTTGACTTGTGTGTGTGTGTATGTGTGTTCACATCCATAAATGTGTAGTATTTTACACACATTTTATATAGTATTTGATTTACACAAATAATGTGCTGTATGCTTCATTCTCAAATTTTCTTTATTCAGCACTGTGTTTTGGAGTTCAATCAATATTGAAAAATGGAAATCTAATTCATTCCTTTTATCACCCCCAAGGCAAGTTAGGTCTGAGAAGTCCTTGGACCACACCCTGCTGGTGTGCTGGAACCACAACAATTAGGTAGAGCCAATGAGAGAGAGGGAGGCACTCCAGGCAGAGAATGACATAAACAGTGATTGGGTGGGTCATAAGCAGGGTGCAGAGAAGAAGAAATGAGCTCAAATTATAGCAGGAAAGACTGAGATTACCCACAAGAAAAAAAGCTTGGCATCAAGGTGTGCGAAATTCCAGACTGTTGCTGAAAGCAGCTATGGAATTTTGTCTAATCGCATTTAAACAAAGAGTAGTCCTTCCTGAAAGTAGGAGACTAATTAGATGACTTTCAAGTTTCTCTACAACCCATGCTTTTCTGACTAATTTTCCATCACAGATAATGAGAGAAAAAATTCAATGGGTCTAGCATGAAGAGACAAAGTCTGTGAGCGAAATAGCAGGAGAGGTGGAAAGCACCCAGGTCTTCCTTGTCTGTCTCTGGGAGGCAAGTGGAGCAGGGTCTCTCCTGCAGATACCAGTGGGGGTGGCTTCTGTGCTCTGAGGATGCTCACCACCCCATCTGTTACAACAGTTGCTCTCTGTGTCCATCTCCATGACACTGGCACAGAGCATGTCCTCAGTGCATGCTCGCTAAAGAAATCTTAGATGAACTCTTATCTCCCATCCCATTCTTAGAGGCTAGAAGTATTAGTCAGTATTCTTTTGCCTTTTGGTTATTCATTGATCTACTCATTCATTCAACAAGGATTGGCTGGGTCTACCCCAAGCCAGGAGCTGTGATAAGTCCAATGAATAGGACAGGTGTCTGCTCTTAGGTGATTCATATATTATAAAGAAGACAGGCAATTAAGTATGCCAATAAGATATGGTCAGATGAGTAAAGTGACAGAGAAAATACACTGGTGTATAAAGCACTAGTGTGATGGAGGGGGTCAGGGAAGACATCTCGGCAGGGGTGATATCCAAGTCGAAATAAGAAATAATGAGCAGGTCCAACAAAAGGGGATTGAAGAGCAAGTATTCAGGCAGAGGGAACAACAAATGTGGAGGCCTGAAAGGAGTTGAAGGAAGGATCTAAACGATGAGAATGGCTCCCAGCCCTTAGGGGCAATGGTGGAAAGTGACGTCAGAAGCCTTGTCAAGCACTGACTTTTATCTGAGGGCAATGAGAAGCTCTTGCAAAGTTTTCATCAGGAAAATGACATCATGATCAGATATGTGTTCTTGCTGCAGTGGGGAGAAGGGTAAAAGCAAGAGACCATTAGAGAACGGTTTCAATTACCCACTAATTCTACAAATGTTTATGAAGGATCTACTGTGCTCCAGGCTCTGTAGAGATACTGGAAATAAAATGGGGAGAAGAAAGAAAGCGTCCTGCTTTCATAGAGCTTATGGTCAAAAAGGGGAATCAGAAAATCAGCCACCACAATGGGTGTGTAATTACACAGGTAAGTTTTCTAATGGAGAAGAATAGGATTCTTTGAAAACAACTAACAGGAGTGCTTGTGTAGCTTGGTCAGTTGAGTGGCTGACTCTTGGTTTCAGCTCAAGTAATAGTCTTGGGGTCCTGTAATTGAGCCCCGGGTGGGGCTCCACACTCAGCGGGGAGTCTGCTTGTGGATTCTCTCTCCCTCTCCCTCTGCCCCTCCCCCTGCTTGTGCTCTGTCTCAAATAAATAAATAAGTCTTAAAAAAAAACCAACAACTAACAAAGGGAACTGTCCTCCAAATGACAAATAAGGGTGGTCTGTACTGAGGTAGTTATAAAAGGGGGAAAAGGAATGGGGGGTCTATAGGACACATGGATATGGAAGGGTAAGGAAGAGTACAGAAAGAGATGATGTTTTTGGCTTATGCACCTGGAGGACAATTGGTGGCATTCTCAGTGAGGGGGATCTCAGATCACAGGAGGAAGAGCCAGCTTCGGTGCTGGGCACATTTTGTTTGAGCACCTGTGGACATCCAAAAGGAGCTGGCCCATTGGCAGGTAGATATGGTTCCAAAGTTCAGAGAAAGTGATCAGGTGTTTTGAGCTCACAGGTGGTCTTTATTTGAGTTCACTATGAGGTCATTAAAAGGTCTTAAGCCCTATGGATATAAGGCTTTAGCAGCAAACACAGAAGTTGACCATCGAGGCCCAGTGTATTGGCTAAACAGTTTGCCTACTTGTTTTCATCCAGTCATGGCAGAGACTGGTCCATGATATTCCTTCTCCATACTGCACAATGAGGTAAGAGGCAGGGTTTCAAGAATGATGAAAACCAATCTTAGCTTATCTCTATAAAACTCCAATATGATGCCCAATGGCTGGTGGAGCTTCTATTTGTTCTTCTACTATCCTCCACAATACCCAGAAACATGAAACTACTTCATCACTACAGAAAGGGACAATTCAGAATAAAATGGTAACATAGGAAAACTTCACTCACCTGGACCCCAACCTAGAATCTCTAAGGGGCTTGGATTTAGTTTACTTTTGAATTATCTATGAAAGACAAGTTTTGCTAAAGAAGTAATAGGACAGGGGCTTCTGGGTAGCACAGTCTGTTGAGTGTCCGACTCTTGATTTCAGCTCAGGTCATGATCTTGGGGTTATGGGACCAAGCCCCACCTAGGCTCCCTGCTCAGCAGGGACTCTGCTCCTCTTCCTTTCCCTTTGCCCCTCTCCCCCCTCACGTGCTCTTTCTCTCTCTCTAAGATAAATAAATAAAATTTGAAAAAAAGGAGTAGGACAAATTATACTACAGGTTAAGCTTTACGTAATTAAAAGACAAAACACTTTTATAGGTTCTTCAGCTTTCTTACCTGTAGAGTTCATGGTTTTGTGGTCCAATGGTCTCCCACTGAAAAGCTCTTCTCTGATCAGGCAGAGTGCAGATATTGTCAGAAGGAGTTACTGACTCCTTGGCTATCAACATGCCCATTCCTCAGGCCTTCTCTGTGTGTTCCGTTTCAATACCTGTATCATTTCTCTCTTCCCATCTGCCTCACCATTATGATTTAGTCATCGCTTCAATTTATTCAACTTCAAACCACCTGCTTTTCTATTTTTTAAATTAATAAACTTTAATTTTCAGGGCAGGTTTAAGTTTACAGAAAAATTCATCAGAAAATAGAGAGTTCCCATTTACTTCCTCAGCCTTACCCCCTCTAGGCCAAGTATCCTTTATTGTTAACATTGTGCATTAGTGTGATACATTTGTTACAATTGGTGAGCCAATATTGATAAATTTTTAACAATCACTCTTTGTGTATTACATTGTCTGAGTCTTGTGGAATCTGCACCAACTCCCAGGACTGTCAGAATTGAACTGTAGGACATCTAGTTGGTGTCCAGAGATGGGAATTGGTTAATGTGGGAAAACCCCACACATTTGGTGTCAGAAGTGTTATGAGTAGAGGGAAAATAGTATAATGTCATGTATCCACCATCACAGAGTACTTTGCTGCCCTAAAAATCCTCTGTGCTCCACCTACCCATCTCTCTCTACTCTACCAACCCCTGGCAACCACTGATCTTACTGTGGCCATAGTTTTGCCTTTTCCAGAATGCCATATAGTAGGAATCATACAATATCAGTGAAGCCTTTTCAAATTGGCTTCTTTCACTTAGTAAAACGAATTGAAGTTTCTTCCATGTCTTTTCATGACTTGATAGCTCTTTTTTTTTTTTAAGATTTTATTTATTTGAGAGAGAGAGAGCACAAGTGGGGTGGAGAGGGGCAGAGGGAGAGTCTGATGCCAGGCTCCATCCCAGGACCCGGGGATCATGACCTGAGCCAAAGGCAGATGCTTAACTGACTGAGCCACCCAGGCACCCCTTGATAGTTCATTTCTTTTTGGGGCTGAATAATATTCCATTGTCTTGATGTGCCACAGTTTATTTATCTATTTACCTACCAAAAGACATCTTGGTTGCTTCCAAGTTTTGGCAATTATGAATAAACATTTGTATAATAAATGTATAAACATTTGTGGGCAGGTGTTTGTGTGGACATAAGTTTTCAACTCCTTTGGGTGAATACCAAAGAGTAAGACTGCTGAATCATATAGTAAAAGTATATGTTGTTTTGTGAGAAACTACCAAACTGTCTTCCAAAATGGCTGTACCATTTTTCATTCCCACCCTCAATGAATGAGAGTTCCTGTTGCTCTCCAACCTTGTTAGCATTTGGTGTTGTTGCTGTTTTGGATTTTGGCCATTCTAGTAGATGTGTAGTGGTATCTCATTGTTTTAATTTGCAATTCCCTAATGATATGTGCTGGGGAGCATCTTTCATATGCTGATTTGCCATCTGTATATCTTCTTTGGTTAGGCATCTGTTCAGGTCTTTTGCCCATTTTTTAATCAGGTTGTCTGTTACTTACATTGGCTTTTAGAAGTTCTTTGCATATTTTGAATGCCAGATCTTTATCAGATATGTGTTTTGCAAAGATTTTTTCCCCTAGTCTGTGGCTTATCTTTTCATTCTCTTCATAGTGTTTCTCATAAAGAAGTTTTTAATTTTAATAAACCCCAGCTATCATTTTTTTTTTCATGGATCATACTTTTGATCTTATATCTAAAGAATCATCACCAAATCCAAAGTCACCTAGATTTTCTCTTGTGTTATCCTCTAGGACTTTTATGCATTTTACATTTAGATTCATAATCCATTTTGAGTTTGTTTTTATGAAAGATGTAAGATCTATGCCTAGATTCATATTTTTGCATTTGGATACCCAATTGTTCTAGCACTACTATGTGAAAAGACTATCATTTTTCCATTCAATTGCCTTTGATCTTTTGTCAAAGATCAGTTGACTATATTTCTGTGGATCTTTTCCTGAGCTCTCTTTTCTGTTCCATTGATCTATTTGCCTATTCCTTCACCAATACCATATTGTCTTTTTTTTTTTTTTAAGATTTTATTTATTTATTTTGACACACAGAGAGAGAGACAGCAAGAGAGGGAACACGAGTGGTGGGGGGTGGGAAAGGGAGAAGCAGGCTTCCCGCAGAGCAGGGAGCCCAATGTGGGGTTCGATCCCAGGACCCTGGGATCATGACCTGAGCCAAAGACAGACGCTTAACGACTGAGCCACCCAAGCGCCCCATATTGTCTTGATTATTATAGTTTATAGTAAGTCTTGAAGTTGGGTAGTGTCAGTCCTCTGACTTTGTTATTCTCCTTCAATATTGTGTTAGCTATTCTGGATTTTTTACCTCTCCATTTAAACTTTATTTTTTTTTAAAGATTTTATTTATTTATGTATTTGACAGACAGAGACAGTGAGAGAGGGAACACAAGCAGGGGGAATGGGAGAGGGAGAAGCAGGTTTCCTGCTGAGCAGGGAGCCCAATGTAGGGCTTGATCCCAGGACTCTGGGATCATGACCCAAGCCGAAGGCAGACACTTAATGACTGAGCCATCCAGGCACCCCTCTCCATATAAACTTTAGATCAGTTTTTCTATATCCACAAAATAACTTGCTGGGATTTTTATTCATTACATTGGATATATAGACCAAATTGTGAAGAACTGACATCTTGAAAATGTTGAATCTCCCTTTTATGGACTGAATTGTGTCCTCCCTAAAATTCACATGTTGAAGCCCTAACCCCTAGTACCTTAGAATGTGACTATATTTAAAGATGGGGCATTTAAAAGAGGTAATTAAGTTAAAATGCACCCTAGTCTAATCTGACTGTTACACTGATCTATTTGTGAAGAGTAGGATAAGGAGAGGTTAAGACACAGGGACAGAGATAACAAGAATGTGCACACAGAGGAAAGGCTATGTGAAGATATAGAGAGAAGGCAGACATCTGAAAGCCAAGGAGAAGGGCCTTAGGAGAAATCAAACTTGCCAACATCTTGATCTTGGACTTTCAGCCCCCATAACTGTGAGAAGATAAATTTCTGTAGCTTAAGCCGCCCGTTCTGAGGTATTGTGAGTCTGCCTGAGTGGACTAAGATTATACTAATTGGTTTTCAGTGTTGAACTAGCCTTGCATACTTGGAATAAATCCCATTTTGTCATGGTGTATAATTCTATTTATTCATTGTTGGATACAATTTTGCTAATTTGTTGAGGATGTTTGCACCTGTGTTCATAAGAGATATTGATCTGTAGTTTTCCTTCCTTGTAACATCTTTCTTTGGTTTTGGTATTAGGGTAATGTTGACCTCATAGAATTAATTAGGAAGTGTTCCTTCTGCTTCTATTTTCTGGAAAAGATTATAAAGCACCGGTATAGTTTCTTCCTTTAATGTTTGGTAAAATTTACCAGTGAACCCAACTGGGCTGGTGCTTTCTGTTTTAGAAGGTGATTAAGTATTGGTTCAATTTTCTTTAATAGATATGGACCTAGTCAGGGTATATATTTCTCCTTCTGTGAGTTTTGTGTTCATTTCAGTAAGTTGCAGCTTTCAAGGAGTTAATCCATTTCATCTAAGTTATCAAATTTATGGGCATAGACTTGTTCATAGTATTCTTTTATTATCCTTTTAATGTCCATGGGATCAGTAGTGCTGGCCCCTCTTTCATTTCTGATTTTAGTAATTTGTGTCTTCTCTCTTTTTTTCTTAGTTAACCTGACTAGAGGTTCATTAATTATATTGATCTCCTCAAAGAATCAGCTTTGGTTTCACTGCTTTTCTTGATTAATCTCTTATTTTAAATTTCCTTGATTTCTGTTCTATTTTTTATTATTTCTTTTCTTCTGCTTACTGGGATTTAATTTGCTCTTCTTTTTTTGTTTCCCAAAGTAGAAGCTTAGATAATTGATTTTGGATCTTTTTTCTTTTATAATACATTCAATTCATTCAGTGCAATAGATTTCCCTGTAAGCACTGCTTTCACTGTATTCCACAATTTTTGATAGGTTGTATTTTCATTTTCATTTAGTTCAAAATATCTTTAAATTTCTCCTGAGACTTGTGTGTGTGTGTGTGTGTGTGTGTGTGTGTGTGTGTGTGACTCCTGTGATATTTGGAAGTATGTTGTTTAATCTCCAACTGTGTTGGAATTTTCTCATGATCTTTCTATTAGTGATCTCTAGTTTAATTCTATTATTATCTGAGAGAAAATTTTGCATGATTTCTATTCTTTTAAATTTGTTGTTTGTTTTATGACCCAGAATGTGGTCTATCTTGGCGAATGTTCTGTGTGAACTTGTAGTGTGTATTCTGCTGTTGTTGGCTAAAGTCGTCTGTAAATGTCAATTAAATACAGTTAATGGTGTTGTTTAGTTCACCTATATCCTACTGATGTTCTGCCTGCTGGATCTGTCCATTTGTGATAAAGGGGTGTTGAAGCTTCCAAATATAATACTGCATTTATCTATTTCTCCTTGCTTTTCTAACAATTTTTGTCTCGTATTTTGATGCTCTGTTGTTAAGTGCATACACATTAAGGATTATTATGTCTTCTTGGAGAACTGATCCCTTTATCATTATCTACACCTCTCTTTATCTCTGATAACTTTCCTTGCTCTGAAGTTTCCTTTGTTTGAAATTAACGTAGTGCTTCCAGCACTCTTTTGATTAGTGTTAGTATGGTGTATCTTTCTGCATCCATTTACTTTTAATCTTGTCTTTTATTTAAAGTGGGTTTCTTGGGGCACCTGGGTGGCTCAGTTGGTTAAGTGACTGCCTTCAGCTCAGGTCATGATCCTGGAGAACTGGGATCGAGTCCCGCATCGGGCTTCCTGCTCAGCAGGGAGTCTGCTTCTCCCTCTGACCCTCCCCCCTCTCATGCTCTCTCTCTCTATTTCATTCTCTCAAATAAATAAATAAAATCTTAAAAAAAAAATAAAGTGGGTTTCTTGTAAACAACATATGATTGGGTGTTTAAAAAAAATTTTTTTTAATTTATGAGAGAGAGAGCACAAGCAGAGGGAGGGGCAGAGGAGGGGGGGGAGCAGACTCCCAGCTGAGCAGGGAGCCCGACTTGGGGCTCAATCCCAGGATCCCAAGATCATGACCTGAGCCAAAGGCAGATACTTAACTGACTGAGTTACCCAGGTGCCCCAGGGTCTTTTTATTTTTAACCTACTCTGACAGCCTGTCTTTTAATTGGTATATTCAGACAATTGACATTTAAAGTCAATTTTTATTATTGATATAGGTAGATTAATATCTTCCATATTTGTTACATTTTCTAGCTATTGCTCTTGTTTTCTATTTGTTTGTTTTTGCCTTCTTTTTTCCCCTCTCTGGTTTTAATTGAACATTTTATATGATTCCACTTTCTCTTCTCTCTTAGCATATCAATTGTGATGGTCAGTTTTATGTGTTGACTTGATTGGGTCTTGGGGTGCCCAGATATTTCCTAAAAGAAAATTCTAGGTGTGTCTGTGAGGGTGTTTCTGGATTAAATTAGCATTTAAATCAGCGGATGGAGTAAAGCGGATTGTCTTCTGCAATGTGGGCAGGCTTAATCCAATCTGTTAAAGGCCTGAATAGAACAAAAGACTGGACCAGAGAGAATTCTCTCTGCCTACCTGATGATGTTGAGCTGGGACATTGGTCTCCTGCCTTTGTACCTGGACTGGAACTTACACAATTGGCTCTCCTGATTCTCATGCTTTCAGACTCAGACTGGAGCTGTACCATTGGCTCTCCTGGCTCTCCAGATTGCAGATCTTGGGACTTCTCAGTCTTGCATAAGCCAATTCCTTATATAGACACACACCCTATTTCTTGGAGAACCCTGCCTAACACATCAATTATAATCTTCTATGAAACTTTTTTTAGTGGTTGCCCTAGAGTTTACAGTATACATTTACAACTCATCCAAGACCACTTACAAATAACACTATACTGCTTCACGAGTATTACATATTCCTTGTAACAGAGTATTCCCAATTTTTCTCTCCTGTTTCTTATAACATTGATGTCATTGACTTCAGTTATCCATAAACTACAATCAGCAAATGCATTGTCATTGTTTTGAGCTGTTTCTGTTAAATCAAGTAAGAATAAGCAAAATAAAAGGTTTGGGTGCCTGGGTGGCTCAGTGGGTTAAGCGACTGCCTTTGGATCAGGTCATGATCCCAGGGTCCTGGGATCGAGTCCCACATCAGGCTCCCTGCTCTGCGGGGAGTCTGCTTCTCCCTCTCCCACTCCCCCTGCTTGTGTTCCCTCTCTCACTGTGTCTCTCTCTGTCAAATAAATAAATAAAATCTTTAAAAAAAAGAAAAAGAAAAAGAAAAGGTTTTACTTAACCTTCATTTAGTCCTTTAATGGTCTTCATTTCTTTATGTAGATCCAAGTTTGTGATCCACATCGTTTTCCTTCTCTTTAAAGAACTTTTAATACTTCTTGCAAGGTGATCTAGTGGCAACAAATTCCTTCAATTTTTGTTTGCCTGAGAAAATCTTTATTTCTCCTTCACTATTAAAGGATAATTTCACTAGATACAAAACTCTAGGTTGGTGATTTTTTTAATTTCAACACTAAATAATTCATTCCACTCTCTCCTTGCTTGCACAGTTTTTGAAGATAAGACATATGTGATTCTAATTCTTGTTCTTCCATAGGTAAGGTGTTTTATTCTCTGGCTTTTTTCAAGATTTTCTCTTTGCCTTTGATTTTCTGCAGTTTGAATATATACCTAGGTATAGATTTTTCAGTATTTATCCTTCTTAGTGTTTTCTGAGCATCCTGGATCTATGGTTTGGTGTCTGTTGTTAATTTTGGAAAATTCTCAGTCATTATTACTTCAAATATTTATTCTGTTCTTTATCTCTTTTTTCCTTCTGTTATTCCCATTACATGTATATTATACCTTTTATAATTGTCTTACAGTGCTTGGACTGTTCCATCATTTTTATTTTTTTATCTCTGCATTTCAGTTTGGGAATTTCTATTGACAGTTCTTCAAGTTCACTGATTCTTTCCTTGGCCATGTCCAGTCTATTGATGAGCCCCTCAAAGGCATTTTTCATTTCTGTTAGAGTGGTTTTTATTTATAGAATTCATTTTGATTATTTCTTAGGATTTCCATCTCTCTGCTTACATTACCCATCTGTTCTTGCCTGATATCTCCTTTTTCTGTTAGGGACCTTAGCATATTAATCATAGTTGCTTTAAATTTCTGACCTGATAATTCCATCTCTGCCATACCTGATTGTGTTTCTAATGCTTGCTCTTGTCTTTTCAAACCGTGCTTTTAGTCTTTCAGTAAGGCTTGTAATTTTTTGGTGAAAACTAGACAGGATGTACTAAGTAAAAGGAACTGAAGTAGATAGCCCTTTAGTGTGAGGTTTTATGTTTGTTTGGCTAGGAGTTAGGCTGTGTTTACTGTTTACTATTGCCGTAGGTGCCACAAGCTAAAATTGCCTCTGGTGTCCTCGTTTTTGTCTCCCCTGTATGTTCATGCTTCGGTTTCCATAAAGTCTTCTTAAACAAGGTCAGACACATGACAGTCCTGCTGTTGTATTCCCCGGATATTATACAGGAGCATGACTGATATGGTGGTGAGGTGTAGGAGAGGGGAGAGGTCTATGGTTTTATGATTAGGTCTCAGTCTTTTAATAAGCCTGAGCCCTGGACTGTGATCTTCACAAGAGCTTCTCAGTTGTCCCCCTACCCCTGCAACTTGCATGGAATAGGATGGCTAGAGGGGGCTGGAGTTGGGTGTTTTCCCTCCCCCAAGTTGGTTAGGCCCCAGTAGGTTAGTAGTATCTCTTGAGGGCAGACCTTATTAAGAAGGACAGAATGCTCTGGCATATTTCAGAATGGTTACATCTCCCCTCCTCCTACCAGAAGCCCAAGGGATTTTTCTCTAATCTTCGCTGTGAGAATCTGATAGGGCTCATGGAAGTAAAACTCACAAAAAGGGGGACCCCTTCCAAATCCTGAGTTCCCCCAGGAGTTTTGAACTTTCAGACTTGTCCAAGCCTCAGACTGGGGTTTCTAGCAATTCATCAATTAAAGTTTGGCTTTTCCTACACCAATAACTGGGTCCCACCGAGATTTCTGTTTCTAAGCTACTGGTCCAGTAAGTTGTGATCCTCTGCCAATAAGCTGTGATTCTATCTGCCTGTCTGTCTCCCCAGTTTGGGAGGCAGGTGATTAGCTTATGACTTTAGTTCTCTAATAGATCTAAGAAGAGTTGTTGATTTTCAGTTTGTTCAGCTTTTCTTTGTCATGAACACAGGAGTGACAACTTCCAAATGTACCAGATCAGCATCTTTTCTTATTATTTTATCACCTGAATCCTGTCCTTTGGCAGAGCCTTTTCTCAGGGGGTCATTCTGATATTGGAGACTACCTGGTGTTTTTGCAACCCCAAATAGACAAACTACTTTTGCATTTATAGTGTGGCTTTGGGCCTTGGGTGCCCACCTCTTCCTACCCCCACCCTAGAGGGCTAGACCAGACAGGTGATTCTCATGGGGGTTGCTAAAGCAAGCCTACTTGCCCTTGTTTTGTTATATGCCCTTAAAAACTTAGTAACTTGAAGTTTTGACGGTTCACAACTCAGTCATCACTAATTCAGATCAACCCATCTCACTATTAATCTGAATTTGAGAAATGTCATTTACCTCCCATTTACAGTGTATCATTATTTAGGGAGTCCCAGGAACAAGTGAGGACAGCATGGCCCAGATATCTAAGTATAGGGCAGTTCTTGTCCTGCCTAAGACCCATAATCCAAACCAGGCACCTATTTCTTCTTTAGTTTATCTCTTTAAGATAGGCATAAGTTTTGCTGACTGGTTTTATTCCCTACCCTTTGCCCCAAACTACTATGATGAGTTATTACCATCGAGTTGAAATTGCGGGGGTAGGAGACAAAAGAGTGTTCCATGGAGTAACTTAGTGTTACTTCCTGAGTTTTATCATTATGATAATCACCTGCTCTAACTGCTCCGGGGAGTAGGAAAACATGAAACAGATTAATAAACTATATACCTCAAATTTTATTTAGTAATCAGGAAAATAGAAATTAGCATCATGAGGCACTATCTTACACCATCAATGCGGGGGCGGTGCAGGTGCCTGCAGGGAAGAGAAGCAGCACCGTCTGTTCATACGATCCCTTTGTATGACAATTGAGGGATGTCTGTTAATATGGAAGAGGTGTGCTCTCACGCTCTTTGGAGCCAGTGATTCTGCTTGTTACACATGTGTGTGGGAGACTTAGAACGTTCATCACCATACTATTTGTGACAAGTTGAAAAATGGGTGAACAACTTGTGGAGAATGTTACATGGACTTTCCATCAGCAGTGACAGTAGGTGAGCTAGAACTCCTTGTACTAACACGAATAAATCTCAAAGACAAAATCAGTTCAAAAAGCAAGTTGCGTGCACCATATACAAAAATTAATTCAAAATTTATTAAAGACCTAAATATAAGACCTGAAACTATAAAACTCCTAGAAGAAAACAGGGAGGAAGTTCAATGACATTGGATTTAATAAGGATTTCTTAGATATAACACCAAAAGCACAGGCAACAAAAGCAAAAATAGACAAATGGGACCACATCAAACTTAAAATTTTCTGTGAACAACAAAAAATCAACAGAGTGAAAAGGCAACCATATAGAGAAAAGATGTGCAAACCATCTATCTGATAAAAAGTTAATATCCAGAATATAAGAAGAATTCCTATAACTCAATAACAAAAAAAAAAAAAAAAACAACCCAATTTAAAAATGGGCAAAGAATTTGAATAGACAATTCTCCAAAGGTATACAAATGTCTAACAAGCACATGAAAAGATACTCAAACTCACTAATCATCAGGGAAATGTAAACCAAAACCACAATGAGATATCACCTCACACGCGTTAGGATGGCCACTACCCAAAACACAGAAAATAAAACAAGTGTTAGCTAGGATGAGGAGAAATTGGAATGTGCACTGTTGGTGGTAATGTAAAATGGTGTAGCTGCTATGGAAAACAGTACGGAGTTCCCTGAAAAAATTCAAAATAGAATTATCATATGATCCAACAATCCACTGCTGGGTGTGTATATAAAAAAATATTAAAAAGGATCTCAAAAAGATGTTTGCATACCCATGTTCATGGCAGCAGTGTTCATGATAGCCAAGAGGTGGAGGCAACTTAAATGTCCATGAACGGTGCTCGCTTCGGCAGCACATACACTAAAAATTGGAACAATACGGAGAAGATTAGCATGGCCCCTGAGCAAGGATGACACACAAATTTGTGAAGCGTTCCATGTTTTTGTAACAATAGTGTCAACTATATTCAAATAAAAAATTAAAATTAAATAAATAAAAATAAACTGTTGAGAGAAAAAAAATGTCCATGAATGGATTAATAGATAAACAAAATGCAGCACATACATACAATGGAATATCATTCAGCCATAAAAGGAAAGAACTTCACATGTGCTACAACATGGATGAACTTTGAGGACATTATGTGAGTGAAATAAGGCAGTCACAAAAATACTCAATGATTCCATTTATATGAGGTATCCAAAGCAGTCACCTTTGTAAAATGTAGAATGGTAATTGCCAGGGGCTGGGAAAGGGGGAGGTGGAGAGTTGTGTTTGGTGGGTGTAGATTCAGTCATGCAAGAGGGGTTCATGTGGTTGACAATACTATACACTTGGAAATGATTAGGAGGGTGAATTTCATGTGTTTTTTCTTTTTGCTACAATTTGTCTTAAAAAGCAAATTGCAAAATCATATATACAGTAGAAAATCATGTAGGGAATATTACTCAGCCATCAAAAAATGAAATCTTGCCATTTGCAAGGACATGGATGGAGCTAGAGTGTATTATGCTAAATGAAATAAGTTGGAGAATTACAAATACCATATGATCTCACTCATATGTGAAATTTTAGAAACAAAACAAATGAACAAATGGGAAGGGGGAAAAGAAAAAAGGAGAGAGGGAAACAAACCATAAGAGACTCTTAACAATGGAGAACAAACAGGGTTGATGGAGGCAGGTGAGTGGGGAAGGGCTAGATGGAGGATGGGTATTAAAGAGGGCACTTGTTGTGATGAGCACTGGGTGTTGTATGTAAATGATGAATCACTGAATTCTATTCCAGAAACCAATATTGCACTGTATGTTAGCTAGCTAAAATTTAATTAAATTTAAATTTAAAAAATTAATTTAAAAATAAATAAATAAATGCATCAAAGGAAAAATTAAGACAGCTTAAAATAAGAATATCATATACAGTTGTTTTTATAGATGCATATATATATATTAAAGGAAGCATGAGAAAGGCAAACACAAACTGACGATAGCAAAGACCTCTGGGGAGAGAATTATAGAGTATGGTCAGATTTCTAATGGAACTAATGTTTTATTTTCATTTTTTTAAAGATTTTATTTATTTGAGAGAGAGTGAGAGCAAGAGAGTGAGAGAAGGAGAGAGAGAGAGCACAGAGGGAGAGAGAGAGAAGCAAGCTCCCCACCGAGCAGGGAGCCTGATGCGGGGATGGATCCCAGGTCCCTGGGATCATGACCTGAGCCGAAGGCGGATGCTTAATGGACTGAGCCACCCAGGTGACGTTTTATTTTTATTTCTTAAGATCTGAAGTAAATTGGGCAAAATAACTTCAAATTTGTTTTTTTAAATTGCTCTCTCTTTCTGTTTGTTTGAAAAACTTGATAATGTTAAATGAAAATCTAGCCCCTCCTTCCTGCTTCCTTTCTCCAGAATCCTGCTGGCTTCCACACCACCAGTGGCCTTTCTGGGCAGGCTATACTGATTTCTTTCTGCTTTTGTCAAGAGTGCACTTGAAAACTGGCATGTACTTGTGATTACTGGAACTGGTTCCTGGATTTATTTATGCCATGGGCAAAAATAATTCTTCCTTTCTGAGAGACATGTCATGATTCTGGAATGTATTGGGAAGAACAAGCCAGAGGATGGGGCTCTTGGAAGGCCCCGCACATAGGTCCCTTGGGTGGTACCTGGGCACCCAGCCCTCTTTGAGCACGGAATGCTTCATCCCTGGGGGCCACTCCTTCTCTCAGTCTGCTTGTCGCTATGGCCAGGAGGGTGACAGAGGGAGAGCAAGGCAACACTCCTTTTCCTTGAGAGCCAGGTCTAAGCTGGGATAGTTTTTGGTCAGAGTCCAAATAAACTCCAAATATACATCAATCCTATCCATCTGTTTCCCCCAAGGACCCGAGTTAGTTGGGGTAACTCCAGCACAAGCCCAGGATTTGGAATTGAATTTAAGGGAAAAAGTCTCCAGTGCTGGGACCAGTCCCTCATGTTTCATTTCTCCTTGGCATACCCCAAAACAGCCTGTATCAGGGAGTAACCTGCCTGTGGGGTCAATGGTTTAATCAATTGTACCTATGTAATGAAGCCCCCATGAAAACCCAAAATGATTGGGTTTGAAGAGCTTCCATGTTGGTGAACACATGGAGATTTGGGGAGAGTGGCATGCTCAGAAAGGGCAGGGAAGTTCCATGCCCTTCCCTTGACCTTGCCCTGTGCATCTCTTCCATCTGGCTCTTCCTGAGTTATATCTTTTTGTAATAAACCATTGCTATAGCAAGTAAAGTGTTTCTCTGAGTTCCATGAGCCACTCTAGCAAATTAATTGAACCCATGGAGGGATTCGTTGGAATCTCTGATCAATAGCTGGTGACAAGTACAGGGGACAGGCTGGACTTGTGATGTGTGTCGGGGAGGGGGGCAGTCTTGTGGGCCTGAACCCTTAACCTGTGGAAGCTGATGCTGTCTCCAGGTAAACAGTGTCAGAATTGAGATGAATTCTAGGACACCTAGATGGTGTTGGAGAATTGCTTGGTGGTGCAGGAAACCTCCAGACACACACATTCGGAATTGCGTGCAGGAATTTAGTATTATTTATGCAAACTTTTTATTTTTTAATCTTTAAAAAAGATTTATGTATTTACTTGAAAGGGGTGGGGGGAAGGGCAGAGGGAGAAGGAGAGAATCTCAAGCAGACTCCCGGCTGAGCTCAGAGTCGACCCAGACAGATCAAGAGTCGGACTCTCAGGGTGCCTGGGATCGAGGCCTGCATCAGGCTCCCTGCTGGGCAGGAAGCCTGTTTCTCCCTCTCCCTCTCCCCCTGCTTGTGTTCCCTCTCTCGCTGTGTCTCTCTCTGTCAAATAAATAAATAAAATCTTTATTAAAAAAAAAAAGTCGAACTCTCAACCGACTGAGCCACCCAGGCACTCCTATGCAAACTTTTTTTCAAAAGACTTTATAATGTGTTGCTTATATGTTGTGATCCCCATAAATAGCATATTAAAAATATTTAAGGGGCACCTGGGTGGCTCAGTCGTTAAGCGTCTGCCTTCGGCTCAGGTCATGATCCCGGGATCCTGGGATCGAGCCCCGCATCGGGCTCCCTGCTCTGCGGGAGGCCTGCTTCTCCCTTTCCCATTCCCCCTGCTTGTGTTCCCTCTCTCACTGTGTCTCTTTCTGTCAAATGGATAAATAAAATCTTTAAAAAAAAATATTTAAGACTTGGGATAAAGCAATATACATCAAATTCATAATAGTGGTTGCCTCTGAGGAGGAGGAGGGTAGAGAGGAATAAAATTAAGGAATGGATAATGGGGGACTTGAACTTTATACATCATGACTTTATTCCAGAGAGATATGAAGCAAATATAACTGATTAGCACCTGTTATTCTGAGGGGTGAGTACTTCTGTATTTGTTACGATATTCTTTGTATTTTTCTTTGTCTTTATTTTTTTTCCAAGTGTAAGAGTAGAGAGAATAATGCCTTACACTGCATGGTGGTTTGGTCCCCCAGTGCTTCCTTATGCACATCTGTGCTCTTCAAAATCACCCTGCAAAGCAGGCAAGACTGGCAGGACACCTTTCTTGGGGACTCACAGGTGAAGGGGCTCACAGAAGTTGAGTGATTTGGCCAAGTCTGGGGCCAGTAAACCTGGGCTCCCTGATGCCAAGTTCAGAGCTCTTTGCTCTGTGTCTTCATCTCGAAAGCTCAGGAGACACGTTGGCTTGCTGGAGGAAGATGCTGCTTCTTGAGCCGGGTTTCAGAGGAGCCAGGAGGAGCGACACTCCCATCTCCCGGTGAGCTTGCCATACCCAGCAAGGGTGGAATTCCAGAGTGCAGCCCATGAGTACTTGATGAATCCATTTACTCGCTCAACAATTATCCAGCAAACCTGTACTCTGACCCAGGCCCCTTCCTAGGCACTTGAGATGCAACCAATAAACCAAACAGATGGACAAAATCCCCTTACATTCCAAGATCAATGTGAGGTGCCCTTGTGTTCCTCTTGGAGGGGAAGACAGAGACCCTTCTTCCCAGGGGAGGGTCCTCACCCCTCTCTAGGGAACAGTTCCCTCTCGGCTCTCTGACCAGGGCCTATCGCAAGCCCAGCCACAGAGGTCATCCCTGGGTGACTCCAGCCTGGGTCCCAACCAATGGGAAGGCACAGAACACTCTGCTGTGTCCTGACACACACACATCTTGTCCTCCTCTACCCTCCCCCTACCTCCCCCTTGGTATCTGGGCAGAGCTCCCTTCTGTCATCTATGTCAGGTTCATTCTCTTCATTTACCCTCCTCCCATTTGTAAGGTTTGTTTCAGAGTTTGCATAAACAATATCCAAAAAAATCAGTGATTGAATTACCCCCAGCAGCCCTTGCACCCAGACTACTTGTCCCTCCATTCTCCCTCTTGGTGCAGATAACCAAGTCAGACCAGTTCCTGCAAAGCCAATGCCCGGGTTTTCCTTGGGACCCACAGCTATCCTTCCGCAAGTGCCATTGGCTCTCCCTTCTATTGGAGGCTTGTCCCAACCACCCCTTTCCAATCTCAATCCTGCTCAACTCACTCCCGATCCTCCGTATCCTGCTCTGTTTTTAACCAAAGCACATCATCTTCTAATGCAACATTTAGTTACTGATCATGTTTGTCATGGCCTGTCTTTCGCCACCAGAATGTAAGCTCCATAAAGGCAGAATTTTATCTAGTTTGTCCTTGCTGCATCCCCAAGCACCTAGAGAAACACCTGGCATAAAGCAGTCCTTCAATAACCATATGTTGAGTAAACAAAAAGGAAAGAAATTTATTCATCAGAAGCTACCAGAATCCAAGCATATGGACATAGAGGTCTGGGAGTGGGTGGATGGTGCCAGGACAGATATGCCCACAGGTGTGTAAAGATGGAGGGTGCCCCAAGAGCCACGCATCCTGTAGGTGAGTTGCACGAAGCTTCAGAGCATGGCCCCCATTGCATGTACTCCAGGGGTAAGGAGTCTCTGCTCTACCCAGAGAACCTGGGGAGGGCAAGCCAGGGCTTTGCAAGTCACCACAGCTAAAACCAAGGCTGACCCTGCCAAGCCCCCAAGTCTCAAACTCCCAGTGCTGTTTCTGCAGCTCTGGGGATAATTCAGGCCTGTTTTTCTAAAGGTGGGGAGGGGGCAGGCAATAAAACTGAAATTAATGCAAAGAAGGCTTTTGGATGAAAACTACCTCTTCCTAAAGTCTCACTGTACAGATTACACAGAATTCAAGATGTACATAGGGAGATACCTGAGCACAGCCTTGGGGGGTGGGTCACTCAAGAAACTAGCTTTTAAATGCAATTCAATACAAATATTTATTGAGCACCTACGGCATACAAGGGTCTCTTTGGGGCTGTGGGCTCCAAACCAGAGTAAGTGTGGGCAAGGGACCATTAGATTTAAGAGCTGCCTCTGACAGCCTTCCCCAGGGGGAGCCTAGGAGAGCCTCAATCCGTTTAACATGCAAATGTGAACAGTATTGCTCTCCAGGCAAAGCTTCATTGCTCATGTTTTCTTCTTTCCCGGGGAAGGGAGCTTCCCAAGAGAAAATCCACATTTTCAATCTTCGCTGTTGATTTTTCATGGTCGCCCCACCTCCTCTCCCCCTCCTTCCCTAGACTCAATTGTAATAGTGGATGATTTCTCCCCCAGTCCACGGAATTTCATATGGTTCACCTCCAAGCTTCATTTCATTTTATAGTCACTATTTTTTTCAGCATTCTCCAGCAGCAGACGTGGCTGCAGAAGAGATTTCTCAGGTTGGGTTATCAGGAAGGATCTTTGACATACAAAGGACTATTTATTCTCTTCAACCCTGCACATGCGGAGTTCACTCTAAACCCTTATATTTTATTCATCAAGTCAGTCCTTAAAACTCCTGATGACAGCTCAGATGATAGATCAGAGCAGGTATGACTCTGTTTTCCACCTGGGAGCTGGAGCTCCACATATCATCACCAGGTGAGGGCTCCAGTCTTCTCTATGAGTAGTCTCTCCACATGCTGGGGGATGATGGAAAATAAGAATCGATGAGCACCCATAGCTGGTCCTTCTGGGCAGTCACAAGGTAGTTTCTGATGTCCTGAGTCACAGATGCTGAGTTGCACATGGGTCATGGGGGCTAAGGTATGTCCCTGGCTGAGTGGTCCTGACTCCTTTGTTCCTGGCTAGGCATCATCCAAGTCTGCTCTGTGGTCCTCATGGTCCTGAGGTCTTCAAACTCCATATGACAATGCAAGGAAACCCTCTCAACTTAAACTAGGCAGATTGTACTGTTAGGACCAAGGGGAAAATTCTGCCAATTCCAGAGTCTAATATTAAACTGTTCTAAAAGCAATAGACAATGTTTCATTAAAAAGACCTTGAAAAATGGACAATGCCTGTGGCCAGTTTGAGATTTTTGGTTTTAGCCTGGATAGTATTTGAAAAACTTAACAGTTTTATCTACAGTGTCTTATTTATTATATTTAGATTTTTTTTTAAAACGACAACAAAACCTTTGCATGTAAAACTAAAAGAAAGAATCCAGGTGGGAGATTTTGAAGCCAGCTGTGGGAGTGATTCACTTCTGACCTCCCTTCCCTTTTAAAGCATTTCAATCACTTGAAGCAAAACGAAACTAAGCAACACTGTTGGCTCATTATTAGGGCTCTGGAATCGCCCGACTGGCAGTCTTGCAGCCCTCGCCTTGGCTTTGACAGCTGCCGTGCCCCCTGCAGCTTGCCCCCTCGGTGGGTATGTTTGCTGAGCACTGGGGTGCTAGAGGCAGGGGACTGGAAGCAGCGGGGCTCACACTAGCCCACACCTGAACTCAGACCCCAGATCTGGCCCCTCCCGTGTCCTCGGGCCCACCTGCAGCTCTTCTTGACCCTCCTGGCCTCCCCTCCCCAGCAGCGTCCCCCTTCAGCCCTGCAAGTAGGGGTCGCTAGGTTCCCTTCTCTCCGCCTCCACCTTAACCCCAGTGACCGCGTGTCCAGGAGTACAGGTACAGCTGCCGAAGGCTTTGCCTGCTGGGGGTCACCGTGCCTGGTGCGTGCCTGGCGTGGGCGAGTGCGCCGACACCGGGAATAGTTGCATTTAAGAGCTGTAAGTGCCTGATGACAGAGCAAGGAGGCCTCCCCACCCCCGCCACGGAAACCTAGTCCACCCATGCTGGATTCTTCAGGAACAGAGGGTGGGCAGTGGGAGCGGGTGCAAAGCAAGATAATGATCTACCTCACAAAAATGTCCAAGTGAGCTTCACGGACGCGGCTAATCTGCATTTTCAGTACAATTCAATGTATTACAACTTCATTTGCTTACAACCTTTCTAGAATATATCAACCAATCTGAGGCTGAACTGTACGCATATGTAAATAATACCTAAATGAAAGTAATTAATTGGTGGACTTTGTGATCCCCAAGAGGAACCCAGAGGCTTCCTTGGTAGAAGATGTGGGGATTCTGGTGGCCAGAACTGCCGAAAGAGTGGGGCTTTTTCCAGAACTCTGCTTCCAGGGGGGTTATTCCAAGAAGCTCCACCTTATCACCTGCTACCTCACCAGTTGGGTGAATAGGCGCATCTGAGTCCACAGAACCTCTTTCTAATATATATGTCATATATTGATGTATAAATATGAATATATATAAATATATAAAAGTTTAAAGTATGTATCTAAAGCCTGTTTCTCCATTTGATAATATATCATAATTCTTGGTAGATGTCACTGGTTCTTTTCCTATCATGTCAGCTTTAAGTTTTATAGCACCTTTGCTCCATCACTTATTAAGAGCTACGTGACTGTATTGGATTCCTGGGGCCGCTGGAACAAACTAGAACAAACTGGGTGGCTTAAAACAACAGAATGTATCCTCTCCATTGTGGAGAGCCGAAGTCCAAATTCAAGTTGCGGGCAGGCCACACTCCCTCTGAGGCTCTAGGGAAGGAGCCTGCCCTTCTTCTTCCAGTGTCCAGTGATTGCAGGCATTCCATGGCTCTGGGCCACGTAACTCCACTCTCTGCCTCCACCTTGGCCTTCTGTTCTGTCCGTGTCTTCCCTCCTATTATAGGACACTTATCTTTGAATTTGGGGCCTACCCTGATAATCCAGGATGATCTCATCTCAGAATCCTTAATTATGTCTGCAAAAACTCTTTTTAGAAATAAGATCACAGTCACAGGTCCCAGGGATTCAGTCATATTGGGGGTGGGAGGCACCACTCAACCCGCTACAAGGACTGTGGGCAAATCTTTAACGTAAACCTCAGTTTCCTCATCTGTAAAATGGAAGCTCAGTAATCACCCTCTCAAAGAGCTGTGAAGACTGAATGGGTTGCTCCACATGAAGTGCCTGGCACGCACCTCATATACGCTAAGCACTCGGTGATGGTTAATAATATTCATAATATTCATAATACTAATTATTATTCTTCACAAATAGCTTTTATTCCTCATGGCAGTGCTGTGAGTGGAGAGAGGTCAAGATCTTGAGGAAAAAAACCACTGGCGTCAGTCGTTAATAGAGACCCACAGGGGGGATCTGGCCTGAGCTTAGTCCCCAAATGTCCACATTTGCCTAAACAGTAAGAAAGAGCCATTGTGTTAAAGATTTCTAAAAGTTTCTCCATCCCATCCTATAAACCTATCTTGGGAGAGAGAGGGTGGGCTGGGGGGTAGGTGGGAGGACCAGGCTATTCCCTAGCCATTCTATTTTTTCTTACTCCATTTTCTGCAGACTTTTAAAAACCCACCCCAGGGAGCAATAGCCAGCACACTGCACAGCTCGTGAGTTTTGATCAGAGAAAGCGTAGCCTCCAACTGAGAAGAAGCCAAACTTAGGAAATGAGTCTCAGAGAGGAAAAGCAGGGGCAAGAACGCCAGACCCTGCCAGAAAGGGAAAGCAGGAAGAAGAACCAAAAGTCAGGAAGGGGTCCTGAGCCCAATGCTCCATCCCCTCTGGTCAAGGGATCTGCAGGGTGACTCCCTGTTCCATTCAATTCTTTATGAAAATGATCCTTCATGCCAGCCCCTTTCAGCAGCCATTACAACAGACTCTGGTTTTATCTCACAAGAGACAAGAATCAGTGAGCCTGCCCTAGGAGAGTTTGAGCCTCCAGGCCTTCCTGCTTGCTTCAACATCATTTCTGTGAGCATGTCTTCTTGGCAAAGCTCAGGCCGCCGTTCACATTGGCCTGGCTGGGAATTCCATCCCCACCCCCATCCCCATGTATATCTGAGAGGAAATGTAATCCATGTGTCTGGGACAGATCTCCTCCTGACTCATCACAATGTGGCTTTGTCACGGTGGACTAAGTTGGCTTCTCTTCACATCGCCTCTGATGTGGAAAGTCCTGAGCCAGCCCCAGGGTTCAGAGGAGTTGGGGGGAGCCTGTGGATTCTGACCTTGCAAAAGGGTCCACCCCCATCTTGGCTCAACTCTCTGGTTTTAACTTGTCTCCCTGCCTCTGGGCCTTCAACACCACAACACCTTCTCCACATCATTCCCCTGCTTCAAAATCTTCAGACTCCCTCATGACCAGAGTTTTAAATTCTAAACACCCTCTGCATACATGTCAAGGCTACCCATGTATTGCTGACTGACCAGAAAATATTAGGAGTGGCTTTCTGCCAATTTGAATGTTAATTGAGCACAGCACGCAAATGAGATTGTTATCAACAGGCATTAAAACAGTCATTCTACCTGGTCCTGGAACCTTGGTGAGATACTGCTCTCTGTCAGTTTAGGCTCCAGCAAGCATCCTTCATGCAAGGTTCACTCTGGGGCAGATGTCGTAAGAGTTCTACCACGCAGGCTTCTACTGGGCCAGATGATATGGTGCCCCCTGGTAAAGGTGATGGAAGGCCATAGGACTCGTCAGAGTTCCCCACGGAAAACTCTGCTGGAGGGGAGGGGAACTGAGCACCCTGTGTCCTCACACCTCATCGTGCAGGTGCTCACGCAAACTTTCTAACTAAGCACATGTCCTGAGTGCTACTTATTTCACCAATGAAAAGTTACTTCTAATATCTGATATGCTAAAAATGCGCTCTCTGTGCAGATGTATACAGTGACAATTGAAGCACTTGCTAAAGCCCCTGTCAAGTGTAAGTTCTTGATTGCTTACTAACCACTCCTAAGCTGTGAAGTTAACTTCACTCACACATTTTTAAATACATTACAGGGCTCACACTGAAGTATTCTGAAATATATAGCAACCAACATTATACAATGATCTGGCTCTAACCAACTTCTCCCAACTTCTCTATGATTACTCCTCTACACAGACTTCCAAACTTAATTTAAATTGTACCCTTCAAAGAATCAGGGTCTACTGAAGAAGAGAGAACTAACATAATACATACACAAAGGTTAACAAATATAATTATAAATACAAATAAATAATACAAGTAAAGACCAGACAGCAGAAGAGATGTCACTGCCTGCATACAGGTAACTCGAATATATAGCCCCACCCACATCTCCCATGGGACTGAGGGATGCTCAGCACTGTCCTGGATTTCCCAGCACTGCCACGTGACCACCTTCCCACTCTCTCTCACTCCGAATTCCTGCTCTCACTAACTCCCAACCTCTCCCCCTTTCATCCCTGGCCCTGACCTTCTCTCTCTATTCCTTTCTCCAGAGTGAACACAGCCTCTTCCTCTCCCCTTCAGGCTCCAAGCATAACAAGTTATTGGGTCCATCAGTCTGTTGTTGATAATTTGGGATTAGGAATATCTGAGATTAAATGTTGGATTCATTATTCCTTCAGTTCACTGGTTATTTTCTCTCCCAGGGAACCCTCACCTCCTCTCCTTGGTGCCAGCCTACCGCCATATTGCTGGGGCTCATTCTTACTCTCTGCAGGAACCCACTCCCCTGCTCAGCTCACAGGACCCAGGGCCAGACCCTCTGTCTTTCTAGCCACCACAAAGAAAACAGAACATAGACAAAGAAATATCTGCCTTAACCTCTCCCCTTAACTCAGACAAGACCTAAGTTAACATTGTATAACCAATAAGCCATTAAGGTGTTTCATAGACCCAAGAGACTTTTCTTCTCCTAGAGGAATTTTGCTGTTGTCCTTGACCAGAATTTCTCCATTTCCCCATGTGTGTCTGGGGCTTGTGCACACATTCTCACAGATTTGCTAGGTAAAGATACTTCTTAATTATTTTGTTTTCATTGCAATAATCTAGAAATTCAAAAATAAATGTATTCTGGATCATTTGGGTAATCTAGGAGATTTTAGTAGCTATGTTTATGTTTTATATTTATATTAACTTATGATCAGGTTGGCACAAGTGATTGCCTAACTCCCTTAAATAATAATTCAGTCTTCCATATACTTGACCTGAAGACTCCTGAAGGTTTGAGGGACTAGTCCCAGAGTCTAAAAGAATTTGTCTTCTTTAAAAGGACTGTACCTAGTAACAAACTAAATCCAATAATACACTTAAAAAATCATTCACCATGATCAAGTGGTATTTATTCCAGGGATGCAAGGGTGGTTCAATATTTGCAAATCAATCAATGTGATACATCACATCAATAAGAGAAAGAATAAAAACCATATGATCATTTCAATAGATGCAGAAAAGCGTTTGACAAAGTACAGTATCAATTCATGATAAAAACTATTAACAAAATAGGTTTAGAAGGAACATACCTCAACATAATAAAGGCCATGTATGAAAAACTCACAGCTAACCTCATACTCAACAGTGAAAAACTGAGAGCTTTTCCCCTAAAGTTAGGAATAAGACAAGGATGTCCACTCTCACCACTTCGATTCAACACAGTACTGGAAATAATCAGTAATCAGACAACAAAGGGAAATAAAAAGCATCGAAATTGGTAAGAAAGAAGTAAAACTTTCACTATTTGCAGATGACATGCTACTATATACAGAAAACCATAAAGACTCCACTAAAAAATTATTAGAACTGATCAATGAATTCAGTAAAGTTACAGGATACAAAATTAATATACAGAAATCTGTAGTATTTACATACATTAATAATGAAGCAGCAGAAAGAGAAATTAAGAAAACAATCCCACTTACAACTGCACCAAAAAGAATAAAATACCTAGGAATACATTTCACCAAGAAGGTGAAAGAAATATACTCTAGAAACTACAAAACACTGATGAAAGAAATTAGAGATGACACAAATAAATGGAGAGATATCCCATGCTCATGGAGTGGAAGAACCAATATCATTAGAATGTCCATACTACCCAAAGCAATCAATCTTGAGAAAGAAGAACAAAGCTGAAGGCATCACAATCCCAGACTTCAAGGAACACTACAAAGCTGTAATAATCAAACAGTATGGTTCTTGCACAAAAAATAGACTTGTAGATGAATGGAGCAGAACGGAGAGCCCAGAAATAAACCCATGATTATATGGTCAATTACCTAAGACAAAGGAAGCAAGAACGTACAGTGGGGAAAAGACAATTTCTTCAACAAATGCTGCTGGGAAAACTGGACAGCTATAAACAAAAGAATGAAACTGAACCACTTTCTTACATCACACACAAAAATAAACTCAAAATAGATTAAAGGCCTAAATGTGAGACCTGAAACCATAAAGCTGCTAGAAGAAAACATAGGTAGTAATTTCTTTGACATCAGATAGGCCGTAGCAACATTTTTCTAGATATGTCTCCTGAGGCAAGGGAAACAAAAGCAAAAAACAATATCTTGTAGATATTGGGACTACATCAAAATAACAGGCTTTTGCACAGCAAAGGACACCATCAACAAAACCACGAGGTAACTTACTAAATGGGAGAAGATATTTGCAAATGATATATCTGATAAGAAGCTAATATCCAAAATATATAAAGAACTTATACAACTCAACACCAAAAAAACCCACAAATAATCCAGTTAAAAATGGGCAGTGGACCTGAATAAACATTTTCCCAAAAAAGACATACAGATTTCCAACAGACACTTGAAAAGATGCTCAACATCAGTAATCATCAGGAAAATGCAAATCAAAACCACAATGAGCTATCATGTCACACCTATCAGGCTAGCTAAAATTAAAAAGACAAGAAATAACAGGATGTAGGGAGAAGAGAACCTCCGAGCACTTTTGGTGGGTTGCAAACTGGCACAGCCACTCTGGAAAACAGCATGGAGTTCCCTTTTAAAAAGTTAAGAATAGAATTACCATATAATCCAGTAATTCTACTACTGAGTATTTATCCAAAGAAAATGAAAACACGAATTCGAAAAGATATATGCACTTATATATATATACTGTATATACTACATGTATATACCATAGTGAGTCTATTCCCAGATTCTGAAGCTGGTCACTGTGGTGCAAGTGTGTGGGGGGGGTGGGGGTGGGGGTAATATATATTTATTATGTATTATATATAATATATTCTATTTGGCATATATCTATAGTCATCATATATAAGCGGCCAGCTTCAGGATATGGGAATACTCCCCCTACTAGGCTCACTTTCCCCCCCTACAAAAAAAAGTTCATGCTTTTCTGCCCAGTTAACCCACTCACTTCCCATCCATCTGCTTATCTATAACTCAACTCATCTTCCATAAGCTGACTTAGTGATCGCTTCCAGTGTGAAATCTGCCCCGCTCACTCTCTCCTTCCTGTACTCACAAGTTGTTCTTACTCCTCATGGCAGGGACAGGCGGATACAGTACATGGGACACACCTGGCAAGGGGGGAGAAAACTGAGACTCTCTGAATGCCTTCAATTGTCCCCAAATACTTTGGCCTTCTTTTCTCCAGAACTTATTTTTCTGTATTATTCATCATTTGATTTGTGTATTCGTTGTAGAAAACTCCCATTCCCCTAGCAAAGATTATACTGAAAGTCTACAAAGGGTATGTATTTGACTCTTCCTGGACAGATAAAAAGTCTTCCATTTTCCACTTACACTCTGGATACGTTCCCTCGCCTCTGAAGGGGCGATGCTTGGGCTGGGCTGCTGTGGATGAGTAGGAGTATTACTAGGTCGCGCGGCAAGCAGAAAGTCCTGGCACTCCAAGCAGAAGGAACAGCATGTGGAAAGGCACCCAGGCATGATATGGTGTGTCCGCTTTATGGCACCTGGCCAGACAACAGGCAGTAGCTGGAGAGGCTGAAGGAATGCCGCTGGCCAGGGAAGCAGGGCCTAGATTACAGAAGGTATAATCATCAGGCAAAGTCCTGACTCTTACTGATAACTGAAGACAGAGCCTGTGTGTTCATCTTCTTTGGTGCAAGCAGAATGAGGGTTTGGAAGTGCACAGGAATGGAGGCAGGGACCTCAACTGGAGACTGGTTCTTTGATTGCCTGTCACCTAGGAATCCACCTTAACCTGGACTTAACTGCTTTTGACATGTGTGGTTGGCTCACTTTCATGTGTGTCTGGCTCATCTCCCGCCCTAAAGTCCAAGCTCCTTGAGGACAAGGACTGCTCCTTGGGCTTTTGTGGATCCCTTCTTCGGGTCTCACAGCAGATGTTCAGCAAATGTTTTGGTCCTTTTGTTTATTGTTTTGCTTTTTAATGAATCACAATTCTGCTGAAAGCATCTTTGACAAGGGTTTGGATTATTATCTTAGATTTCTACCCCCACTCTGAGCATTTCCACTCAAACAGGACCACGAGTTACAATCCCAGCGCTGGCATGTGTATGCTAAGTGACCTTGGAAAATCACTAATTTCTTTTGGCCACCGTTTCCTCCCTTCAGTGCCATTTTGGAATCAGATGGACAGACATATGGATTGGAAGGACATGGCAATCTAGTACTGAAACCATTGATTCCTTTCCCAAGAGAGGTATTTTCTCACCATCACCCCCCATCACCCTCCCCAGGCCCCAGGAGCAGTCCAGCCTTTCCGAGAACACTTGACCCCTTTCCACCACATCCCAAGCCTCACCAGCTTCTTGACAGCCAAATAAGGCAGGTTGGAGGTTGTCATCTGTCATGTAGGAATGCCCGTCTGCTCTGTGTCATAAAGGTTCTTCTCCCACCTGACCCCCCCATTCTCCAACCCTGGTTTCTTTTGCATTGCCCACCTAGGCTCAGTGGGCCTCCCAATACCTGCCACATGATGTCAGCTCTTGCAGGTTGACCTGTAGTGAGCTCCGCAAGGACAGGGTTGCTGCCCATCAGAACTCCCATCTGTACAAAAGCAGTGAGCTCACTGTGGGAACACAGCCAGGGGGCTGACCCAGAACCCCAAATAACCCCGGAGTCAGGAACTAAAGAAGAGAGCACAAAGTTTTCCCTGTCTAGCTGGGTTTCGGTATGGACCCAGGATTCCCTCCTGATGCCGCTGGCTTTGTGCTAAGTGCGAGGAGAATGCTGTATTCTCCTACCACTCCCTCCCCAGCACCCTGCCGGGCACCCATCCCACCTGGCACCCACAGGCTGCTCAATAAATATTTCTGAAACAAGTGATTGCTGACCTATTGGCAGTTGTTTTTTCCCCCTCCCTCTTTAACACTCAGTGTTGTGATCACCCACTAGGCTTGGCTTTGAGAATTAGCAATAAATAACAAACATGCTCCGTGTAAATGAAAGTAGCAAACATGAGTTCTCCGTTGAAAGAGCTGGCTTTCTATAACCACATTAGTGTTTTATCCCCAGGGCAGTGTTTCACTCAGATAGGACTGGAATAATATTAAAATCACTACTGTCCCAGGACTTCTTCATTTCTTTTGTCAGGCCTTCACAGTTAACCTCTGAACTGTCACCTAAACCTATAGAATATTATACTCATATGTTCCTAAGCAAAAAGTTCTTTCAGCCAGCCAACTAGTGTTTGGAAAACTACCTAAGCTGATTGGGGAATTAATCTTTTTTGCCTCTGTTTGACCAACAGAACTATGAATTTGCTGACTGATTATTACTTAGAATAATAATGCATACATATTTTGTATGTATCTTGGCTGGTTACACATCCCATAAAATTTACAGTAGGGCATGGAATTATGTTCTAAAAAAGGGACAGAAAAATAAAATATTCTTTTAAATAGTTAACAGTCTAAAAAGAGTTAATTCTGGAAATCAGTCAGTTAACAAAGGCCTATTAAGCATTTGCACAGAATACAAAAGAAGCACAAGATAAGGTCATGGTCCTCAAATCTCCTGGCCTACAGATGACTCAGAACAATGATGCTCTGAGCCACTGGCATTATGTCAAGACTTAAAACCCAATCTTGTGATTCTTGGGCTCCAAACACCATACACATTTGCTTGATGCCTGTGGATCCACAAGAGATCTAGTCAAGTAGAGGGATGGGTGATAACCAAAATGATCAACGGTGCAATAGTTGGTGTCCACATTTCCTAGCTCCTGATCAACACAGAAATGTTCTGTATTGAGCTCTGCCTAGTCTTCTGCCTAGGTTATAAACTGGTTCATTATAAATAAGTAGCTAGTGGTGAGCACATGTATGTATATTCCATGTTGTGCTTCCTTCTTTGTATCTATCATAGCTCGAAATGGCTGTTAAATGTGATGGCTTTAGTCGGGGTTGCCAGCGTCCTTGTAGAGCCACAACCTGTCCTGTGTTTAATGATGTTGCATCCTCTACTGGCTTTGTCAGGATTTCCTAAATGTCCTATATTCAGCTTGTTTCAATAAACCACAAAAAATTGGCAAGTAGAGCCATTCTTCAAATTTACCTGGGCATCCTGTACTGTTATTTGCTAAATCTGGCAACCCTGCTTTAGTCTCCATGACCAGCACCTTGAAAAAAAGGAGAGAAATAAAATGTCTTAGAGAAATAAAATGTCTTTGACTCCAAGGTATGTAAACAAAAGCAGTGGGCACACCAGACGCCGAACAGATCTCCTGCCCCTAAGTCCTGGCTCTGCGATGGGCCCCCACTTTGGCAGGGTATAAAGACAAAGAAATGAAGCTTTCCATCACCTAACAGTCTTTTCTCATGCTCTCGTCTAAAGCACTTTTGCCAGGGGAGCTTTTATCTAGGCTGAGGGTGAAGGAAAAAGTGGACACTTTGACTACTGCCCCAGATTTAACACTGCCCCATTGATCAACGACCCCTCTCCCCCCACTTTCCTTTCTCTCCCCCGCTGCCCACCTTGGAGTCATTTTGCTGCCAACAATGCCTCTGCTGAGAACTCAAATTCACCCACCGGACTGGTGTTTCTGTCCCTGTTTTTTCCTCTCTTCTCCCCATGTTAGCATCTCATTGGTTTGGAAATGGATCTCAGGGTCCTTTCCCAGATGGCTGCATTTACCTAAGTTTATTCACACAAGTGGAAATGTGGCTGTTAATGCTCAGCCCAAACCCACAGAAACAGAAATGTGCAGCCAAATTGAGAGAATCCCAACCTATTAACGATCAAGGAAAACAAGCCTGGCTGCTTCACAGGACAAAAAACATTAAGGGCCCTCACCTGCAAAGGCTGAAACTGGCTGGACAGCCAAGTTAAACAGGCCAAAGCACGGCCTCCTTCACTTGGCCTCTCCCTCTGCTCTGATGCAGCCAGAACCCTGGCCAAGGGAGTGCGAGGGTCAACAAGTAGTGAGCCCTGCTTAATACGGCTTCTTGAATGGGCAGCACCTTAGTATCCTGCCCTCTTTCACCAGGTTTACTTTAAAATGAACCAGCTTCCATTCCTCCCACCTCTCTGTGTAGGTCTGCTTTCTGAACATGTGAATTAATTGGTTATCGATAGTGACCATAAGGCAACATTTATGGAACTCTTAGTGTACACCAGGCACTATGACAATCCCTAGACCAAGAGGATCTTGTTTGACTCTCAAAAGAACTCTAACAAGAAGGAACAGTTATTGTCCTCATTTTTCAGACCCATGAAACTGAGGCTCAGAAAGTACAGAACATGCTCAGGTCAGCAAATGGCAGATCAAGGAATTGCAACCAGATGGTCTATCTGGAAATCTGTGGCTCAGCCTCTGCATTTTCTAACACAGTTGCCCGATTTGTGAGTCCAGCGAAGCTTAAATAACCACCATGTAAGGAATGGAGAGGCCCAGAAGAGTTTGTTTGCAAGGCTCGTTCACTTGGGGACTTCTGGATTTTACCTGAAGAAGCAGCAGGAATGGTTCATGCCAATGGGGAATGGAGGGGACTTTGCACCATCTCCCAAATTGGGTCTCTTGAGATAAGAGGCCAACTGAGGAGAGTGAGGCCTTGAGTACAGCCCATGGGGTTCTCTGGGGACTCAAGCAGTGCTGTTTCTGAGCCCACAGGACCAAATGAACATGTGGTTGGTAGAGGGTCTGTGCCCCATCTTTTGCCTGAGTCCTGGGCATGTGGGTGTCCAGAAGCCCCTTGTGAGAAAGCAACAGTTCCGCAGGAGAGAGGGGGAAGGGAACGACTTAGAGATGAGCACAACTGAGGCAAACTCTGGGGCCTTGAAGGAGTGACCAGAAGGATCTAAGGAGGAACCAACATCCTACGTTGGACTATATTAACGTAGAAGTGATTTTCTAGGCCTTCCAGTTGGTCCCAGCTAGTGACATCTGGGAATTTAGGTTAGGATTAGAAAATGGGTAACTATAGTTGATAAAACTGTCTAATTGAAATTTGCTAAGAGAGTAGAACTTAAGTGTTCACACACACACACACACACACACACACATACACACACAAAAGATAAAAGAGGGAAAAAATGGTTAAGTCAGTAGACTGGACACCAACCTGCTGAGGTTATAAAAGAAAAACTGGTCTTTCAATGGGTCAATTCAATGGGGGAGTTTGTGCCCCCCCCAACCCCACCCCCATGGATGCAAGCATCTCTGCAGCTCATACTCGGGCATGTGTGTTTCCCTTTCACCAAATGTTCTGGAGCCACCTTAGCTTAAAGACAGGACATAGTGCCATGCTGCCCCACATTCTCTGTGTTGCAAGATGCCTTGGCTCTGTCTGTATTTCAGACTTCATTGTCAGAGCCCTCCAGCCAAGGGCCAGGAGGCCCCTGGGGCTGAACCAGTTGAGTTGATGGCCATTTGTAGCGAGGGGGACATGCACCAAGGACCTGCGGGCATCTGAGTGCAGGGTTCAGAAAGGACCTGAAGGACTGGGGCCTTGCTGGGCAATGAGGGGGCGGGCTTCAGGAAAGGGGCTTGGATTGGATGCTGCCAGGGAGCAGGGGTAATTTTATGATTGGGTATCTTAGTAAATCTCACATAGAATGCAGGATGGTGAGGCCCAGGCCCAAGTCTGGAACTGGGGAAGGAGGAGCGGCTGCTGGTGTCCTGGGGACAGGAGGGGGGCATGTTTGGTCTTCTGTGGCTTGGCAGCGTACGTGCTTAGTTCAGACTGATCCCAAGGGGTCCGGGGTTTGCCTGGCTCCATCACGATGGGATGGTGTCTTGTCTGAAGTTAATGTTCTGCAAAAATATTTCTGTTCAACAGGAGGGTACCACTGGCCAGCTGTGAGTACCCAGCCAAGAGGACCAGGCCAGCCCCTGGTGCACGGCGGCTCTTCTTTCTCACTGTGAAATGAAACCCATTCTACTTTGAATGTAATTTCTGCAGCTTTTTTTTTTTTAACCACCTGGTCCACCATCCAGAACACAGCTGTGAATTCACTGTTAGTTGATTTTTTTTTTTTTTTCAGAAAATCTTTCCTTTCTCTCTCTCTTTCTCTTTTTTTTTTAGAAAATCTTTTCTTTTGAAACTCTTCTTTGTGGCCTTCCAAACTCAGTGGGTCTCTCCAGACAGGCAGAGATCATGACACTGCAGCATTCGATCACATTCATTGGCCAGTGCCCCGAGGTTTCCATGAGACCTCAGGGTGTTTGTTGTTGGACACGACTCTCTTCATCTTTGCCAACATTCTAATGTCAAATTACAGCTTCAAACACCGAAGAAAGCAGGGTTGCAGGAACTTATCTTTTAATGCTTGAGGGATTTGCAAGGGATTGGCTCAGAGGAGAGGGGCTGGGTTGGGGGACCACTCACATTTAGAAAAGGCCATCAGCTGTGCTGGGTACCTGAATCTGTTGCATTGAAGGGAAGTGGCCTGGGCAGTGAGCTGATGCCTGGTCCTTTTGCAAATTGCTGTGGACTCCCTTATCCCATCCCCCCACCCCCTGCTGCAAGCAGAGGGGATGTTGATTTTACATCACATTTGCACAGGCATGGTGAATTAGATTACCCTGCCTCCCCTCCCCTGCTACACAACCAAGCACAGTTGTCTGTTTCCTATCAGATGGAGCACCCCTCACTTTGTGCTACAGGAATTGACTGGTAAGTGGTCTTCCCAGGCTGGGGGGGATGCAGGATGTCCCCATGAAATTCTGAAGGGCTGACCTAAAGAGTGGTCCAAGCATCCCCCAAACCTAAAACATCCTACTCTCTGGGCCTCAACATGGGGCTGGAGACTAGCCAATGACCCGTCTGCCCAGTGATCCCCCAAGGTGCTGAGTATGAAGATACCCCAGGAGACTTATTAAAATACAGATTCCTGAGTCCTGCCCCAGGGTTTCCAAATGAATGGATCTGAGGAGGGGTCCAAGAATCTGAATTCTTAACTAATCTAACCTGAGGAATTCTTAGAAGCAGCCAGGAGCTTAGGAATCACTAATCTGGTCCAGTGTTTCTCAGCTAAGGGAGGGGATAATCAGACTAGGTATCTTTTTATCTCCAAAAAAGAAAAAATACATGTGTGTGCACGTGCGCTTATGCATGCCCATGGGTGTGTGAGCCCTTTGTGTCCCCTTTCTTCTTCTGCCATATGTTGAAATGCCCTCTAGAAAGAAGGACAATATAAGAATTTTTTAAAAGCCCGCAGTGATCTTGATACCTTCCTTCACACCCTCACTGCTATGGAAACCAGTGAAGGGGAGAATATGACACCCCAAACTATGCCTCTTTGGCAGAAGGATTATCTTGAGCTGATTATTATTAAGAAACAGCAGACACAGGAGAAGCTCTGAAAACCTAGTAGAAGTTATTCTTTTGTAAGGGATATTCACATTTAAAAGGAAATCTCCATGTGTAAGGGTGTCTCCCTCTGTACCAGGAAGTGGGGGGGTAACACAATCTCTAGAAACTCTTACCAATGCAGAAGGCAAGGATTTAAATCTGCATTACCCTATTTACTGTGGTTTCCTGGTGACCTCCCAATGACGGGACCCTGTCACCGGTCTCCCCAGTGTCTTTTTTTTTCTTGTCTTGAGCTAAAGATGGTATTTATGGCGATGGCTTCAACCATTTCTGGGAGTTATTCAGTTTTCCTGAGTATCTCCCATATATACAGGAGATATATATGTTATCAAACTTCTGTTGCTTTGTTCCTGTTAATCTGCCTTTTTATTACAGGGTCTCAGCCAAGAACCTAGAAGAGTAGAGGAAAATTATTTTTCCTTCCCTACACCATGGATCAAGAGCAAGTTTGGAGAGGCAGCCCTGAGGCCTAAGGAAGGAGGTTGCCTGCTCACAGGCTCAGCTACATGAGAAAGCCAGGACAACCAGCCCCGCAACCTGGTCCAATGTCCAATGTCCACCCCTCACAGGTCCAGCACCCTCACTCAGTGTTCTCAACACTGCAGTTGGGACTGAGCTTCTGGGGTGTTCATAGCTCAGCAGCCTGCAGTGCAGCCGGTGAGCCGGGGAGAGGCAGGGCCTGGGGTCAGGGGAGGCAAAGGAGCAACGACTTGCAGGAAGGCTGCACCATGGTCATCTGGTCATGGGCAGCAGGGGCGAACAGTGATGTGCATTCAGGGCCCAGCTGGTCTGGGAAGCTGGCATTTCCCAGAGCAATGACCAGAGGTGTGGGATGCAGACTAGTTCTGGAAGAGGCCAGAGAAGCTCCTCCTTCACAGGAGCATCTGAGGTGCCTGAAAGGGTTAAAAGCCAGCTGGGCTCTGCAGGAGCCAATCCTCAGAGGGTGTGGAAATTCAAAGTGCTGCAAAGCTGCCTAGAAAACAGAGCTCTGGGAGGCTCACTGAGCTCATTAACTTTTAAAGAGGTTTCTACCCCCTTATCTCTCCCCAGCACCTTTCTCCAGGCAGCCTGGTGAGCATGGCTCTGCTCCAGAAGGTGCTGCTACTTCTTCAGTGACTCAAGCACCCTGAGAAGTGCCTTTCCCCCACAGGCCAGTAATAATGGGGCCATTTGACCTGTCAGAGCTTCCCAGCACTTAGTGGTCCCCCAAAGCCTGCAAAAGGAAATGCACCTTCCAAAGGTGCCAAGCCCACTGCTGGAGAAATGCTTAAAATGTTGAAATCTGAAGTTTAAACCCATGTAAAAGAGAAAACTCCGGGGATCTAATTAAACCTTCCAGGTAAATGCTATAATGGATAATGTTAGAAACTCAGAGGGCTATGGAGTGTGGTCCTCTGTTAGGCTTGACGCCCAGACTCTGGACAGCAAGGCCCTGACCCCATGACTGTCCACTGAGAGGTCAGGCCCTACACATGCCCAGCTGGCTGTGCTCAGTGCAAAGGAAATTTGTTCTAGGCCCTCTTGGGATATAAACCATTTACAAGCAGGCAACTTGACAGTTACACAGATTTGTTGTTAAGCTGGTAGACAAAGTTTAAGTCTCTTTATCCGGCTTTCCTGTTCCACTTTGTTTCTCTGCTCAGCTGGCCCTGGTAGCATGGATCAGCAGGAACAGCCTTGCTCTCCGAGGGCTGAGTCCAGCTTAGCCTCTCAGCCATGTGGTTTGGACGTCTCGGTCTCTCTTCATCAAATGAGGACATTTCCACTATGAAACGTGTTATCCCTTCTAATTCTAACATTCGGTAACTGAGAATAGGAAAAACAGATTTGAGGGTATACGTGGGTTTTAAGCAGGGACCAGTTCTCCTCCTGGGAATCAGCTTCTAGCGTCTCAACTGTTTCCAAAGCTGCCTTTTACACATCTCCCAGTTACTACTATAAAACCGGACATTCTATTGCTTTGGCATTTTTGTGGGATTCAAGTAAAAGATCTGTATTTGCCAGCATTGTTACCTACAGGCAACTAGAATCTATACCAGCTAGTTAAGACAGAAAGAGATCTGGATAGTTCACAGAATTATCAGGAGGGCTAAAAGCAACACGGATGGTGGGCAGAGCTTCCAGAAGATGGCTTCTCTCCCAGCATTGCCAGGAGGCGACCACTTCTGCAGTCACACACAGTGCGCAGGACTTTCACAAGAAGAGACACACCTCTCTCACAAACCATCATTACTTGAGGCTTTATGTCGTTGCAGCTGAAAGCATTCTCAACTAGTTAACAGCATATTTGACTTCATCAAGAATCTCAAACCCAAATAACTTACTTCTAATTTCCCCCGGGAATTCAGATTTATCGTTCATTTAATACATACTGCCTGAATGCCTTCTATGAGCTTTGTTCTATGCAGTTTGATCAATAAGGCCCTGCCATGCCCTCAAGCAGCAGTTAATCTAAGGAAAGACCCAGGGAAGAATCCAGATACTCCGAGACAAATGCCCTCATAAGGGTGATCCTAACACCCCGTGGAAGTACAGCTGCTGAAGCACCCTGCCCAGCCGGACAAGGGATGGGAGGGCCTCCCAGAGAAGTCCTCTCCAAACGGAAAGCAGGGAGTAGCTCATCGGGGACACACAATAGAAGCCATGGAGCAGTACATGCAAAAGCGAGGGATGCAAAAGAACTGGCGTGTTCTGGGGACTAAGAGCAAGTCTCCGTATTTGGGGGTAGTGACTATCAGGGGAAGAGAATTGAGAGCTAAACAGAGTTCTGATCATGGGAGGCTCTGGAAGCCATGGGAAGAAATTCAGATTTTATGATGGGGAAAATGAAGAACCATGGTATAATTTGGAAAGATTGATCAGATTTGCAGCTTAGAAAGCCCCCATCAGACTGCTGAGGGGTGGATGGTGGATTGGCAAGGGGAAGGGAACTCAGTTGAAGACCACCACAGGAATTTAGGGGAGAGAGGAGGGAATGGTAGGGCATGGAGACCGAAGCTGGTTGCCAGGTGATAGTCATAGAGTAAATAGAGACATGGACATTGGGTGGCAGACAGGGTGGAGGCAGGCACATCCCTGAGAGAGGACAGGTCTGGAGAATATGCTGCATTGGTCAGTGTGGGACTTGTGAGAAGAGTAAACACATTTAAGAATGAGGGCTTGAGGGTCCCTCTGATATATTCACTTCACTATCCAGGGATGAGAACAGTTGTTGGTGTTCCCTAGAGCCTTTGGCTTACTTACTGGGTCTTGGTTGGTTACAAGATCAGTGCCCTCTGGGGACACCTGGGTGGCTCAGTCAGGTAAGCGTCTGCCTTCGGCTCAGGTCATGATCCCAGAGTCCTGGGATCGAGCCCCGCATCGAGCCCCGCATCGGGCTCCTTGCTCAGCGGGGAGCCTGATTCTCCCTCTGCCCGCCACTCCCCCTGCTTGTGCTGTCTCTCTCTTTCTCTGACAAATAAATAAAATCTTAAAAAAAAAAAAAAAATCAGTGCCCTCTGGATAAGAGATGTGCTACTGCATTATGTTTTCATGGTTTGAAAAACATTTGACACTTTGTTTAAACAGTGATTACCACTGAAGACAGGGTGAGATTAAAATCCTGGCCAACTGGAGCTAGAAGGCACAGCCCTATTGCTCACCCCCTGACCTCGGGTGGGGGCAGGGCAGGCCACACGGACACAACCACAGCAGATAGGAGCAGGCTCCTGGTCCCACTTGGTCTTCCTCCAGCCACATCCCCAGGGATAGGCATTCTCTTTCAGGAAGAGGAAATTCACTTACAGTAATGCCATGCCATCAGAAGAATGAGGATCCAGCGGCAGAGTTTGAAAGGACAATGCTCCCGTCAAAAGGTCTTTCAAGCTCCCTGGGCCAGGAGAACGTAGCAAATGTTGGGTACTACTCTCTCTGCCGTGCTTTCCTGGCCTCGTCCTCCTCTTTCTCCCCGCCACTCCACCAAGTCTGGGCTAAGGGCTTCTTCCCTGCCCTCCCACAGCTCCCTCCCTGAGGCTTCCATCAAAACATTTACCCACACTGCCCTACATGAAGGTCCTCTCTGTCTGTCTTTTCCTGAGGCCTGAGACCCATTGTAGTTCACTTCTTATCCCCATCACCTGGCATGTACCTAGTATAAAGAAGTTATTAAATAAATGTTGTAGAATAAATGAGCTGTAGAATAGCCTCGTCTCCATGTATGGTTGCACAGGTTGTGTACTGGGAGGCCTGCACAACCATGCACAACAACACTCAGAAAAGACAGAACTTTATTGCCTGAATTCATGAAAATTATTAACCATCTTACACTTTGTAGCCAGGTAAATCACCCGCTCCAACAAGTTGTTCGGCATTACTGCCCACTCTCAGGAGGTAACATTCCTAAGTTCCCCAGCAAAGGTTGTATTATTTAAAGGGGCAGTCCTTCCCTGCCTTTCACCCATCTGTTCTCAACTTGATCCAGGCAATCTCTTTTATTGCCTACCAAAGATATCGCAGCTCAGGTGATGCCGTTTCCGGATGGTGACCTATTCCATTAGGAAGGCAAGACCTGACGAGTTTCCTCTTCTAGACCGTCAGGAATGGTGCCAGTTAAACCTGGGCCTGGCAAGAGCCCCAGATTCAAGCACGCCACAGAATGCCTAACATTCATCCTCTGTCTTGCCTCGGAGTGACTGAGACCAGCCCAGGGGAGGAAAGAGCCCCTGTCTCGAGCACACTGCAATGGGGGCATGCCCTGAATCGCCCTCATGAACAATCCAGCAGCACAGCGTTTACTGGAGACTAAGGGCTTTCTCTCGGGTAACTGGTTTCCCATCCTTACTGGGCTCGTGAAAGAATCGTAGAATGACAGATCTGGACAGAAGCTTACAGACCATCTAGCATCTCCCCTCATGAGGATTCAGAAGCTCAGGGACAGAGCCAAAGCTCAGTCATCCACACGGTGGTGGCTGTGGGGAGGCAAAGAGGTAATAACTCATGAGAACCTGTCACCGCCAGCTTTTCCCACCAAGCCCGCTAAGAGGATCCTAACTTAGATGTTAAACCCTCCTCTTGGAGAACTGCTCCTACTTATGCACCACTCCCCACAGGCCCTACGCATTATGCAGACAGGCTGTTTGCTGTTAGAACACAGCGTTCTCACTCAGACCTCCCGGCCTTTGCATCTACGCTTCCTCCCACCAGGAATGGCCTTTCCTTCTTCCCCGGCCACATGCTCTGGTTCCTTCAGGAACCAGCTCCCATGCCCCCTCTGACAGGGACCTCCCCACCGAGCCCTGCCTCCCCTGTGGACAGAGTGAACCAATCCCTCCTTCATGCTCCCCTGCAGGCTAGACCTCCTTTAGAGAGAGCTGGTCCAGCCAGTTTACTGCCTGCAACACCCTCGTGGCCACCCCCTCCGATTTCAACGCCAGCTCCTCCTTGGCCTTCTGGCACTCCAATGGCTCCTTCAAACACTTCCTGTCGGTCTCCCACCACATTCTCCCTCTTCTCCCTCCCAGGGAGTCTTCACTCATCTCTAGCTGTAATTGTATATTTGGGTTTTTTCCTTATTTAATTTATTGAAAAATATCTATTGCCCTCCTGCTACATGCCAGGCACTTGGGATGCAATGATGACACGAAGGATCACAATGTCACAATGTCACATCCTGGTAGTATGGGGGCAAGACACAGGAAGCAGCCACACACCCAAGGCATGGACTGGACCAGTCTGATGGTGACACATGACAGGCGATAGGTGAGGCAGTAAGTCTAAGTAAGGCGTTGAGAGCAGCTTGCCTGACATCTGTCCCCGTGCCCAGCCTCTGCAAGGTATGCTCCATGGCAACGGGGTTTGCGTACCCGGGCTGCTACAGCCCTGAGAGGCCAGACATGGGCAATACATGTTCGCTGATTGAATCAATGAGCATGGCTTTTGGAACCAACCACCACCAGCCCCTGAGCTCCTTGAGGGCAGAAGCTACTTATTACTCACCTCTGCATCTCCAGCACCTGATGCAGGACAGGGTGGAGGTCTCCCTCCAAGGCGCCTTATCCATCTCATCTTCAGTAAGCCTGAGAATGTAGACTGCCTTCCTCCTCTCGTCTAAGGCAAGAAATGTTTCCTAGTTGCCGGGTCAGTGGAACTCAAATAAATGATCTCGTATTTTCTTCACTCGGCTAGCCTCATAGTGCTTTATAAACTGTGAAGTGTGGTTCATTTGTTCATCTCACACAGCTTCATCGGGTATGTACAGATGTCTATAATACTTATGATCACTATTACTCCTCAGAGGAGAGCCTGTCCCAGCCTTCCCCCAAAACCATGCTCCCTTCCAGACATCTGACACATGCATCTCGTTCTGTGCCAGGGTGTGACCTCTTGATGACAGGGACCTTGCCCGTCTGGGACACCACTGCACCTCCTGCTCCTAACACGGTGCCCAGCTTACAGCAGGGGTCTACTCAATGTTTTGCAAATAAATGGTGCCTTGCTGAGGGACACAGAGGCCAGGTTCATGGAGTCTATCCCGACCTGAGCTCCAACCTTCACACTTTGGGCAACCACTTTGAGGGCCTTTCTGCCCTGGCCTGTAAAACAGAACTGTCACAGGGCGCTGCTTCCCACACGGGGCCCTGTCCAAGGGATGAAACCCCATACGGGAAAGTTCAGGAAAATCCTGTAACATATAAGTTGGAACTAATAGCAGGACAATCCCAATGACCAGCAGTGGGACTAGAAGAAACCATCAGGCTTCCCAGGGAGGGGTTCTCACTCATGGTTTAAGGCTCCGAATCAATGCCACCTCCCTGAGAATCCCCTGCCTCCTGTCTCCCCAAGCCCCTGGCATACAACCGAGTCGTCGCATCGCTGCCATTACTTGCCTGCTTGTCTGACTCCCCCACGGCCCCGGGGTCCCTCAGGACCAGGACTCTGTCTTGTTTTTTATCCTGAATCCCCAGCACCTAACAGAAGACCCTGGCACACAGGCAACGCTCGGCAAACTTGCCGGATGGAATTCTTAACCAACCTTCCCTCACATTTATTAAGGACAACAAAGGCACATCTGCAGACTGGGGACATTGTTGGCTCCTGACTCAGCTCTTGGTCATTCTCAGGGTGCGTGGGCAGACCAGCGACGGCGTCCCAGGGACAGGCGGGGTTCCTGGACTCGGGGCGGCTCGCGCCCACCCGCCCCTTCTCCTCTCCCGCGGGCGCCTGACGTGCCTCCCTCCGCTGGGCGCATCTGGGTTCATCCAAGCCAGCGGTGCATGCTAGCGGCTGGGGTAGGGGCCCACACGGTGTGAAGAAGAGGTGGAGGTCTCCAGAGAGGCTTCCAGGGGAGCTCGCTCTGCTCTAAAAATTTAAAAAGACCCAGAAGGAAACATCATCAGCCTCTGCCGCCTGGCAGTTGTGCAGAAGCGACGACTCTGAGGCTGCCCACCCAGCAACGAGGCAGCGGGACGCACCCGGGGCTCAGTACCCCCATCAGCCCCCTCTCGGCCACGTGCTCCTCGAGAGTACGAGCTCCTTGGGCTTGCCTGTTCTGTTACAAGATCACGTAAGATGCATCTGGCTGAAAGGAATCAAAACCCCAACTCGCCGGGGCGCCTGGGTGGCTCAGTCGTTAAGCTTTGTCTGCCTTCAGCTCAGATGATGGTCCCAGGATCCTGGGATGGAGCCCGATGCGGGGCTCCTGGCTCGGCGGGAAGCCTGCTTCTCCCTCTCCCACTCCCCCTGCTTGTGTTCCCTCTCTCGCTGTGTCTCTGTCAAATAAATAAACAAAATCTTAAAAAAAAAAAAAAAAAAAAAACACCCAACTGGCCAATGATTTAAATCAGGAATCAGCAAGCTTTTCCTTCGACAGGTCAGATAGTAAGCATTTGAGGTCTCGTGGGCACACAGCCTTTGACACAAGGCTTGTGCTCGCCGTTGAAGCTCCAGAGCACCACCACCAAGGAGTGTGCAGATGAGCCTGGCTGTGTGCCAGTAAAACGGGATTTACAAAACCAGGCAGCAGGCTGAACGTGGCCATATGGTTTAAACCGTAAATTCATTCATCGTTTACTGAATAGCAGAACAGGACAGGAGGAAAGTTCTGGCTGGTTCAGTAACTGTGACATGGCATCTCTGCATTCTCTGTCTTCCCTCCCAAGGCTCCAGGAAGGCTGTCCCAGACCTGAGTGTCACCACCACCTTGGGTTCAGCACCACCCAAGGCCAAACAGGCAAGAGTGTGAGAGGGACCCCAGCATCCCCCACACTGCCCACACCCATGTCTTATGTTCCACATGCCACGCTCAGCTGCAAGGCAATTGAGAAGCGGGTGAGCGAGGGAATGGCTGGCGATGGCTTTGGGGAGGCCACCAAGAATGTCAGCCCCAACAAATTGTCAACAAGAGGAAGGGGATGGTGACTCAGAGCAGGTGAGCTTTGGGAAGGAAAGGTGCAAGGCAGACCAGCTTCCCTGGGCTGAGATAGCAACTCCAGGGCTCATAAGAAAAGTCTAAAACTGCAGGGCGCCTGGGTGGCTCAGTTGGTAAAGCGGCTGCCTTCGGCTCAGGTCATGATCCCAGCGTCCTGGGATCGAGCCCCACATCAGGCTCCTTGCTCCACAGGAAGCCTGCTTCTCCCTCTCCCACCCCCCCTACCCCCCGCCGCTTGTGTTCCCTCTCTTGCTGTGTCTCTCTCTGTCAAATAAATAAACAAAATCTTAAAAAAAAAAAAAAGTCTAAAACTTCTTTTTAAATATTAAATACTACTCTTAACATTGAATTAAAATTAACGTTAAATTGAAATCTTAAAAACATAATTGCAGAAACAAGAGGAACACCGAGGAATTTACTGGAAGACAGTGCCAGAAAGATGTCTAATCTAATTTGCCAAGTGCATTCACATACATTTTAATCTCATCCTCTTGACGATCTTATGAAGAGGTCTTTGTCCCAGGTTACGGGTTAACATGGCAGAGTTGGGGTTCACGTTCGGTCTTCTGACCTCCGTGCCCAGGAAATCTTCTCTATGGCGCCTGTTCGATGGTACAGATGCTCACAGGAGACTGGCTCAGATGACCGAGGGCTGAGAAACCAAGCTGTTTGGTCTGGGAAAGCAGGTGCACAAGGGGCTGAAGAGAGCCAAAGCCTGTGTCTGAGAAGGTGCTACACTTGTTCTGTTGGGCACCATGAGGACACAGAGTTCGGCCCAAGGTAACCAAGCCTAGGGGTCAAAACCCCTCCGAGGGGCCAGGCCATGCTGGCGTGATGAGCTCTCATCATCAGACGTGCTCAAAGCACAGAGGAAGAGCCCTTGGAAGGAGCTTGCGGCCCAGAGTCCAACTACAAGTTGGATTCGATGATCCTAAGTCCCCAGTGCCCTTTTCACCCCAAGATTTGAGGAGTTTGGGCAAAGGAGCATCAAGGAGGATGACAGGGAGCTGAGGAATTGCCAAGGTGTGCCAGCAGGACCTATGGGTCCCAACTGGCCCAGGGCTTGAAGAAAGGGCATGGGGGGGTGGCTAGGGAAGGGAAGCCCATGCAGTCAGGGAAGCCATGGGAGCTCCTCCATCACTTCTGAGAGACCTAGCGCATCCCGGGCGGAAGGAGACACTGCCTGTCCCTCCGCCATCTTACCCCCTGGGTTCTAAGGGAACCAGAGCCTGGTCTACACTCTGCCCTGCACGAGTTGCAGAACTGGAAGAAACCTCAGAAATGACTCTCACCACCCTTACCCCTACCCCCACACACACTCAGCATACTCACATACAACCATACACACTCACCACACACACACACTCACACACCCCCAACCACACACACTCACCAAATACTCACACACAACACACACTCACACAGTAACACACACTTAGCATATACACACATACAACCCTATACATTCATCACACACATACAACACACATACACGTACCCATGCTCACACACACACACACACACACACACAAACACACGCGGTGCACGTGCCATCAGTTTGGGATATTTTACAGAAGCGGAAACTGAGGCAGCGTGTGATGAGGAGCCATGCTCGTGTCCACATGATGACATATCAGGCGGGGACCTGGATCTGGCACTCAGCACCCATCCACCTTCCCCTCCCTTCCCCGCTCTGTTCTCCCCGTCACTGATGGTTCTCCTAGGCTCTCCCCAGTGGCAAGCGGTGTCGGGGAGAAGGGCCAGGATGGCCACCATGGCCTGGAGACCCCACTGCCAACAACCAGCTGTCCCCGGACGGGCGAGATGCATGATTTTCTTTGCTCTTCACCCAACGCTCAGCAGTGCACAGGGGGACCTTTCTGAGAGGGGTAGATGTAGATAGAGAAGAGAAGAAGGATGGGGACAGGGGCTTGCCGCTATGGAACAGACCACCTGTGCTGTCTCGGGGCAGCCGCGATGAGCTGGCCTATCTCCTGTCAAGTGTCCTCCAGGGAGAATTAACGAGGGGTGTTAAAAATGAAACCCAGGCAGCTGGAGCCCTTCTGCCGGGGGTGTGGCGGAGACTCGGTCTGAGGCTGTATGCTAACGGCGGGATGCCTCTCGTCAGGTGTCCCTGCTGCCTGGCCCCTCCTGGCCAGAGAAGGAAAGCATGCGTCATGTTGGGGTCTCCGGGCACCACGCAGCTGGTCCTGAAGATTGTCCTGCCGGCTGCTTCTGCCAGAGGTCGCCTCAGGTCCCCTAGCTTTGCTTCGGGTGGGGGGGCCTTCCTGAGGACCAAGCATGTCCCGGCCTGCCCGTGGGCCCCAGGCTGAACTTCTGCAGGGGAAACTGAGGCCTCTGAGCCTCCCACAGCTGAGGGGGAACATGGATAGCAGGCGAGTCTCCTGTATTCAGAGGAGAGAAGTGAAATCTTTTTGAAGGGAGGGTATAGAAACTGAGGACTCCTAAACAGAAATGATAAACATCTTTTCCTGGATCTGGAAAGAGACCGCCTCTCTGCCTGGGGCAGGTTTTCCATTCAGGAGGTCCGTGTTGTCTGGTGTGTGCTGGTCAGGTCAGCCTCATGCACCTGGGAGGTCCAGGTACGGCTCAGGGGCGCCGAGTGAGCCGATCAAGTCCTTACAAACCTACGCCCTTTCCCTCTGCAACTTAGGAGGGCAGCCGAGGAAAGTGGGATCAATTCTTTGAGAGGTGGAGAAATGGATTGTTTTAAATTCCTACATACTACAAACCGAGCTAAACTTTGCAGATGTGTTCAGGGAAAGGATTGGTAAAGTTAAAGCAAACCAGTAACAGGGCCTCCAGAGCATCCTGAGAAAACCTTCTGGCTTAATAGAAATCACATGCAAATTCTTTCCTTCTGATGGTGCCGACAACAGACTCTACCTCAAAGCCCCAAGAGGCCTGTTGTACTTTTTTTTTTTTTTTTTTGATCACTGTGGAAAATCATTCTTGCTTTTCTATGTATGTGTTTTTATAAATTCTCCCAAATTTCCAAGGCTTGGTTCCAAGAGATGCTGCCTCAGTTGAAGCGACCATTAACTCTCTTGGCTCTGGCACCCCGGATCCTGGGGGCCATCCCCGGCACCTGAGGGAACATTCCAGGTGAGCCAGCAGTGTGTGTTCGCAGGTGGCCCCAAGCTGTACGGTCAGCTGAGGTCCCGTCACAATAGAGCCGGCCCTAGACAAAGGCCTCCCAGGTACCCAGGCCGCAAGGCAGAGCCCCTCATTCCAGACCTTCCCACTCGGTTCTCTTCTGTTCTCACTCCACAGGCCCCCGCTCCATGGGAATCTGACCAAATACCCCTGTGAGATACTCGACCTTCGTGCCCTCTCTCAGACAACTTTTTCAATGGAAACTGCCCCAATTTTGGACTGCTTTCCACCCCCCTGAATCGTGGCTTACTTGCCAGGCACTGTGCACTCATCACGATGGATGAGACAGTTTCTCTGCTAGAAGAGTAGACTGCGAATTTGGCCTGAGTCACAGTAAGGAAGGTCTGGGGACAGAGGGGCAACTGACAGCTACTGAGCATTAAGCCGGCACCAGGCTATGGGGACACCAGGACGTCGCAAGGATGGAATGGAGCAAACCCTGTCATTAATGCAGGGCTTGAAGCTGGAAGAAGGCAAGAGGTGGCCGCGGGAGGAGGTTGGCCCTCAGATGCTGCAGGAGGGGCCTGAATCATGCTCCTTCCTCTGCTGCCCCTTGAGTCACTGCCTCCATGCTCAGTGGTCTGTGGGCTCCTCAACGTTCACCTTCCCTGCCAGGCCACCGACCCTCATCCCTGGGCCTCAACAAATGTCTGATGAATAAATAAGTGGATGTCTTCTGTCCTACAAAGCCAGCCGAAAGGATCTGAGCAGGGGAGTGGCCTGGCCAGCTGGGGGTTTTAGGGAAGCATTGCTAGCAGCAGGTGAGAGAGAGGCCAGAGGGGGAGAGATGGAAGACCATAGATGGGGCAGGGGTCTGGTGTGATTCCCATCCTGGGCCTGGCCCCCTCCTCGCCTCCTCCAGCCCTGGAGTGTGGCCCACTCTCCAGCCCCCGCAAGCTGGAGACCTGAGCCCAAACCCAGGCTCACTGGCCCAGATGTAGCCCCAGAGCTGAGCTGCAAGGCCAGCCGGGAGCCTTAGTCTCCCAGCCAGTGCGTCGGGTCTGTGCCCAGGCCTGGCATCACTCTGCTCACTCAGCCCTTTTGTATTACTGAGCACTACTGAGTGCCAGGCAGCCCGCCAACCGCCAAGCCCCAAAGGGACATTCCCTTTGTGCTTTGTTGTCACTCCTGGGGACAGAAGTGGCTGGTCACTTATCATCTGTGTTCTGGGAGAGTCTCATGCTCATTCACTCCCAGCACGGTGGGCTTCACAGTGGAAGTGCCAGTCCCCCTGGGACAGCAAACCTGTGCAGGGAGGGGACTTGGGAGCCTTGAGCCAAACTTTGGGGGGGGGGGGGGGGGGGGTTGCGGCATGTCTATCTTGGCAGCTCATGGGCTGTAGGAATGTGAAGGAAGAGGTTTGGGGAGAACCTATTTTTAGCCCACCTTAGAAGTGTCCCTGGTCCTTATCAGGCCCGTGCCTGGTGGGACGGAGCAGACCCAGTCACTCCTGCTATCAGGAAGGGTCAATAAACCAGAACCTCCGCCTCCTCAGAAGAGACTCTGGCCTCACTCCCAACTTCCCCTTCCTGTGCTCAAGTAGGTAAACACTTGGTTCCCTGAAAGCAGCTGGGATAAAGGCCAAGCTTCTCATGCCTATTACCTCCCCCCTGCCTCCCCCCTTGGGTGATGCCCTAGTTTATGAGGACACAGGTGGACCAAGGCAGCCAGCCAGGGCTCCTGCCCTCTTCGGGCCCTTGCCCTCTCCTTGGCGTCCCCTTTGCCACTTGGCTCAGTTTCCAGTCCAGACCAGAGGTGGCCTCCACAGGCAGTGCGTGGGCCCCCGAGACTTGGAGCAGCTGGTGGGCACCCCCGCTCCCCTAAAGGTTCACCTCCGCTCCCCTAAAGGTTCACCTCCACACTCCTCGGCCTCTTCTTTCCTCTTGCTTCTGTTACTGCATTTCCCTCGGTTAGGCCCCTCTGTCCTCCTTCTCTTTTCACTGCCCCATTGCTTATGCCCCAGGCCTCCTGACAACCCTGCTTGGCCTCTTGAGTCCAAAAGCCTTATCCGTGCTCTACAAAGGGAAGCTCCTCTGTGCTTATCCAAACCCGTGGATAAGCAAAAAGCCACATGGCAACCAAGAACATAGTTTACAAGCTACAAAAAAAGGAGGGGAGTAAACCCCTGTATTAAAAACTGCAACCTTTAAAAAACAGTCCAATTTAGAGGCAAAAAGAAACTATTAAAGGATTCTCACTGCTCCCTGACAAATATTGTCGTTCCGCCATTATTGCTTGGAAAGAGCTATCACACCAGTAAAAGGGTTCGAAGCAAATGTCATTCTTAACAGGCACCTGCCAAGAGGCCTGGACTTCACTGTGAGCACTCTGGAGCGCGGGCCTGGGTGGGGCAGGAGAGTGAGACAGGCAGAGGGCGACCATTGAGCGATAGTGAGCACTTGCTTCTGTGACAAAACACCACAGGGTGGGCGTCTTAAACAACCAGAGTTTATTTCTCACAGACCTAAGGCTGGAAGGCCCAGATCAAGGTGCTGGCCAGCTCAGTTCCTGGTGAGGGCCTGCTTCCTGGCTCACAGACGCTGCTTTCTTGGTGTGTCCTCACATGGCAGAGAGAGGGAGAGAGACACCTGCAGTGTCTTATGAAGACACTAACCCCATCCTGGGGGCCACCCTCCTGACGTCATCTAAACCTGAGTATCTCCCAGAGGCGCTATCTCCAAATACCATCCCACTGGGGGTTAGGGCTTCAACGTGTGAATCTGGGCAGATGAAATTCCGTCTCTAGCCTCCTCCTCACCTGGGGAGAAGTTCCTTTGAGCAGATGGAGATGCCAGGGCAGAGACCTGCAGTCTGCATTCCGAATTAGAATCCTCACGTGACAGGGCCGAATGTTTGGAATTCAGACTCCCGCCACTCCTCCAGTGTGAAAGGCCAGGGCAGCCCTGAGGGAAAGCCCAGAGAAATTTGGTCTCTTTAGAATGAAACTGTTCTTCTGCACATGGTCCCAGGGAAACCAGGGGTCCCAAGGCTCCTTGCAGCTCTCTGAGTGGGAATGGTGATTCTTCAGGAAGAAATAATGGCAAAGCAGTTGTCTCCTTGGGGTAACAGGCTCGATACGACACAAGAGCGGGAGGTGAGAGCTGAACACCGGCCCCACGGAAGCATCTTCACTTGAGCGCTGTTGGAAAGTAGTTTGATAAAGTCTCGCTCATGTTAAGTCACTTTCAGGATTTGACTCATTAATAATCAATTGCAGTCCTACTTGCCATTCTGTTGCCCGGGATAACATTTTGGAAGTCAGCTTCCTTTCTATTTCCATGAAGAAATTATTATATTTGTGGGATGCCTGGGTGGCTCAGTCAGTTAGGCATCTACCTTCGGCTCAGGTCATGATCCCAGGGTCCTGGGATTGAGTCCCATATCGGGCTCCCTGCCCAGCGGGGAGCCTGCTTCTCCCTTTGTCCGCTGCTCCCCCTGCTTGAGCTCTCTCTCTCTCTGACAAAAAAAAAAATTTTCTAAAAAAGAAAAGAAATGATTAATATTTGTGATTTAGTGAACTATCATTGATAAGTTCTTAATGAAAGTAGAGAAAGCTGACTAAAAATATTGTTGTCCTCAGCAACAGAACTGTGAATAGAACTGTAATTATTTTTATAACCAGTTCTAGAGATAGCATACTCATTTTTTCATTTTTAAGGAAAATACATACCATTATAGAATAGACATGTGATAATACTATGATTTCGATTCATACAGATAAGGTTTTCAAATTCTTCATGATTGCCTCCTGTAAATTCCTCAACTCCCCAAATTAATCCTTCCTCTCTTGCTTCCTTGGGCTCTAATGCAGATTTTGCTTCTTTTGTGCCCCCCGAAGGATATGATCTCGCCCCTCATGGAATCTCTGTCTTGATGATCGTACTCTTTTTGGAACATAATTGTGTATGAGCTTGCTCCAGCCTCTCACAAAATCATTCCTCCCTGAGTGCCACAAGGATTAGGGCATCTATACCTTGTTTTAAATATTATGGTTTATCCACAACCCACACTTTATAAATGTGTGAAATGACTAATCAAAACTTAAATCAAAACATGATGGAAAATTGGCCCACAAAGAAGCCATACAGAACATCCAAGACCTGGGCAGTGCATAAGACTTTTTCTCTTATGTTTTATCCAAGCTATAAAGCTAGGATGATTTAACTTCACTATAGAAGCAAGGTTTTCATTCACTGCTGTGTGCCCCGAGTTGTGAGAACCCACGTTCTTTTTGTGGGAATAGGGGAAGACATATTTTTATTTACCGAACCTATAGCCATAGCCTGAAAGAGGGGCTCCCTGTATTCCATACATCGCTTATCCTTTAAGCCAGCTTGTCCTCCCCAAATGGATGGACACCTTGAGAGCCCAAGTTTTCGTGTTTCTGGGGATTATTTTCATGATAAACAGAACTAGGAGATTTGGGAGATGAAGAACAGACATAGGCTAGATGGAGAATCAGTGTGACTCTAAAAAATCAAATAAGGAAAAAAACCATTTGGTGTTTTTAAAGATGAAGAAATGTATTCCATCTGCTATTTGGCTCCATGTGTTGCAACTAGAGACGAAAAAATTTTTGAAGGAGCCCGAAAAGCTATTTTCAATTTTTTTTCATACATTACTTCACTAGATGGTATTTCAAGCAAGCATGGAAAAGTATGAGAATGCCAGTTTTCTTTGTAAATCAGATGTAAAATGAGAAGACCAGCAAAATAATGGGAGCATAAGGATCCCTTGACTAGAAGAGGTCCAGGAGAAAGAAGGAAGTGGGGGTATACCTAAAGGAATTTAGCGGCAGAGTGGGAAATGAGAGAAAAAAAATTTAACTGAAGAACATATGGAGGGAAAGGAATTTAAAGATAGGCTATATTTTTACTAAACAGGTTAGACATGTGACAAAGAGAAAAGTCTCCTCAAAGCTAATTCCAATAAATGTAATTCTTAATGGCAGACACCAGAGCTTAGGAGTTTTCAAAATAGGGGCAAGGGATAGAACAAGTTGTGATCAGACATTTGCATTTTTAACATGGGGGTGGATCAGCCCAAGGAACAGATGTGGCAAGCACTAGCCTTCTGAGGGACAGAGGGACAGCATGTTGGGAGCCACAAAGCTGTCCCAGGGTGGTGGGAGGGGAAGGCGGAGGAGTGGGGTATCCCCACGGAGGCCTGGGGCCAGCCCTCCAACCCAAGCCCAGAGCCACACACACCATGGAAGTTGCCTGTTGCTGGAGTCTTCAAAGCCATATGGGAGAGATCTGATTCTCACTCTTAAACCCATCCAAAAATGTTGATCTTCTCAATGAACACCAAAGCAAACTTTTGACAAGTAAGAAAGACTGCAGTCAAACTTTGAGAAGGGACTTCTTGAACTTCCATTCTGTACATTCTTCACGTTGTGGGTAAGTTGAGTTGAAGACTGTTGGAAGAAGAGATTAATTACATTTATTCAGATGAATTCCAAAATATCTCAACCTAGAGACCAAATCTGAAGTGATCTAGAAGAAGTTGAGAAAACATTTGTAGAAGGGACTTAGAGGGACAAACATGCATTACTTCTCCCTTTTATACTACTCCATAGTTTTGTTCTTGGAGTCCTGGTGTACAAAACTAAAAAGGATCCCCCCAACCTTTAGTATTTCAGGGGCTATGGCATCATCAGGCAAAGTGGATTCTCCTTTCTTCCAATGGACCAAGGAGAACCTTTTATACACAACCTAGGCCCTACAAGATTGTTTCTAGTCTGATGATCAGCCCCTATTAATGACTCAGAATTCCTTTATCCCAAGGAAGACGCCATATGTAAATGTTCAAAAGAAAGAAAACCTACCCTAAGTGAGAGTCCTGGACCTGCTTGTTGCTGGCCCATTTGTTGAGGCCTGCTCATGGTGAGAGGGGATCAGTCCAGTATAAGGCAAGGACAGAGACAGAGAGCCTGGCTTTTCCCTTCCTCAGCTGCCCCCAGAATCCACTCAGATCTCCTCTTAACCTCTGTCAGGCCAATAAGCCTAAGGGACAAGGCCCATTGGGTTTGCCTTATAAAAATTCCTTGCTCTAGAGCCAGTTCTCTATTAGTTAGTTTGTGGCATTTTACTATTTGTCCCTTTTACAGATAAAAACACTGAGGCTAATTACTATAAGAGCTTTTATAAAAATTAGCTCTTAATAAATACCATGAACTAGTCAAATATTTATAGATTTCATTACCTTATTTCAATTTCTAACAATCCAGTGAGCTGGTGACTGTTGCTATTACCAATCTCTAGATGAGGAAACTGAAGTTCAGAGAGGTTTAGTTACTTCTCCGAAGTCGCACAGCTAGTGAGTGGTGGAGCCCAGATTCAAAGCCTCTGGGTCTGACTCTAAAGCCTCCTTCCTCTTTCTCACCCCCTATGCCCTCCACCTTAATCAGTAGGAGAAGTTAATTATCCAAAGTTAATTATCCATAAATTAACATTTATGTTTGCTCTTGTAGTAGACGAAGCACAGAAAATTAAAGACATAAAGCATCAACCCACCCTTGGATTGTTCCGGAAAATCAATGTCAAAGAAAACATCAAGGCTTTCAAGGAACAGTAGAGCTAAAAATACAACACCAGAGAGAGTGAAGACGCCCTAGCCCTGGGCAGGAGAGAGATCAGGGCCCCAGAAGCGGAGAAAGGCGGTGTCTGGAGAAACTCCTCACACACGCGCAGAGCCCAGAGGCTCAGTGTCACCGGCCTCCAGCTCTCAGGTTTTTCTGCCCCTCCGTCTTAGCCACCACCCCTTCCTGGTTGCATGTTAGCAACCAGGCTCTAGTGGGGAAGAAAAGAGAGGCAAACGGCAAAAGGTCAAGGAGCCGGCCAGCCACCTCAGTCCCTGCGACATGGTGGCCAGGACCTCATGTGGGACAGGCTCCTCACAACTGCCCTTCAAACCAGGGTTCTCTTAGGTGGTAGGCAGGGCTCAGCTGCAGAGAACCTAGTCTACCTGAAAGCAGAAAAGGGCAGCCTGGAAGGGATCAGAAGTCTCACAGAATTTCTGGGATGGTTAACGCAGGCCAGGCCAGGCTTCGGTTCATCTCCCAAAGCCACACCACAGGCCGCCCTCCGGCTGTGATCTGGGACTTCCCAGCCACCAAACCAGGAAGCCAGGGCGACAACAGCAGTGCGTGATCTAGAAGCACTCTGCCCTGCCTCTGTCTCCCCACTTCACTCCATTTCACATTACTTTCGCCATGTGCCTCTGGGCGGTAGAAACTTCATCACATCCAGAACCCTCGTGCAGAGGATCTGGGAAGAGCAGGTTTAGCTTTCCGGTGTCTGCGGACCCAGAAGGAGGAAGCTGTGGTGGACGCTGAGGAAGCCGACCGACCAGCCACATCTTAGCAAACGAAGCTAAGTGTTTGGGCTTCGGAGCTACTGAGTGTGGGGAGAGCAGTTTGCGGTCAAAGCAACACATTCTGTTTTCCAGTGGAAAGGACTCAGGATGCAGTGAGCCCATCATCCGGTGAGAAGCATGAAACAGGAAAGGTGAAGCAAAGAAACATGGCCAAAGGGCTCCTGTGCTCAAGAAGGGCCACACCGGGCTGGGCACACTTTCTTCATTGCTCCCCAGCCCTGGAGTGAGTGCCCGCGGCTGTGCACACATGTGGGCAGGGGCCTGCCTGCCCCTGGGGCGCTTGCCGTCTAATGAGAAAGCCAGAGTCCAGGACGGAGTAGGCAAGGCCATTTCAGTTTTACAGCTGGGTAAGCTGAGGCTCCAGCAGGCAGCCAGCCCGGCCCAGCATCCTCTGCGGTAAAGCCGGCACCACCAGGCGCAGACCCCTGCCCTCCCAGGCAGGGTGTTTCCTGCCAGCCGTGAGCTCCCACGCTGACCCAAGCCACAGAGCAGCTCAGATTCTGGGGAGACCCTGAATCCCACATGTGGATTCACAGAAAGAACCATTTCATAGGAATTTTTAATTAAAAACCAATTCAATTAATATTTAGAATTTCAAGAGGACATCAGAGGATGGAGTTTAATGCAAACGTTTCTTAAATCCTCTTTTTCCTTCTCTTCCACTGACCCCCCCAACTTCTCTCTGACTCTCTGCTCCCCACAAAGCCTGTCTCCTCACAGCTGCCTCTCCTCCACTCCCTTTATTTCACCCCTACGCTCAATTCCCTCCTGTAAACAAATTTCTAAGTCTTCCTCCCCATATTCCAGACACTCCTCACCACTTGCCTCCTTGACTCTCCAGTTCTCTCCCCCCCTCGCAATACCCCCCTCGCCCTGATTCCAAAGCAGAAAAGCCAGGCACGCAGCTCGCAGAGATAGAGTCCGCTTTGGTTGCGGAAGGGCCGCGGCAAGGCGGTGGAGGTTCCTGTGCAAACAGCTTGGTCCCTGCTCACTCCCACCGCAGAGAGAGGAAAATGGAATCTCTTCTTCTTTCTGGAAGGTGGCTTGGCATTGAGAATTGCTCAGGAGCTGTCTACAAACTTCCATATTCCTTTAGCTGGGATACCCACCCTCACCCCATCACTGTCCTTGAACGGTTAGTAAATCTTTAGAACGTGTCACGACTTGCCCAGGCTCACAGCAAAAGCAGAAATACGTTATAGACACCTGGCTCCCGGCCTGGCTTCCCCACCTCCACCCCGGCTTCTCCCCTGTCGGACTCCTTCGAGCTGGTGAGCTACAAGATGTGGCAAGTTCCAGTGCTGACCGGGCTGGGAAGCAACAGGCACCCACACCTGGGTCACCACTGCCCACAGTGATGGCTCAAATACTTTTAAGTTAATTAGATCCCTTTAGGGCGCCTGGGTGGCTCAGTCGTTAAGCGTCTGCCTTCGGCTCAGGTCACGATCCCGGGGTCCTGGGATCGAGCCCCGCGTCGGGCTCCCTGCTCTGCGGGGAGTCTGCTTCTCCCTCTCCCACTCCCCCTGCTTGTGTTCCCGCTCTCGCTGTCTCTCTCTCTCTCAAATAAATAAATAAAATCTTTAAAAAAAAAAAAATTAGATCCCTTTACCACTTACTCTGTGCCTTAGCACAAGCCCCTTACGGAGATCAAACCCAGGAAACATTTAAATATGATCTCCGGCCCAGCAGGGCCCGCGAATCATTTTCATCATGGAAAAAACCAGGCTGGAAAACAATAGTGCATTGAAACCAGTTCTGCAACTGAGCCTGCATGGTCAAAGTCCTCCTGGCTTTCGATTAACACACGGAGTTCAGGTTAAGAGGGCCGCCTGCTATTGATGGGTTGATTGTTTTTGAGATGAAGAAACCTCATCTTTTCCCTATATTCCTCCTGCTGGCTGGAAGCCCAGGTGCTGCCTCCAGCACCATCCGGCGAAGGCAGAGAACATTCTGCTGGCTCCTCCTGACCTTCTGGGTGCCATTACCCAAACTAGATCCCTCAGGAACCCCTGGGTCCTTCCTTGTCCTTGCCTCCTCATATGACTGCTCCCCATGGCCTCTGGTGCCCCTCCCCTCCTTCTTTGGTCCTGTCTCTGCCTTAAGGCGCTATCCTCTGGACTGTAATTTGTCTTCCTAAATCTCAGATTGGGTCACAGTTATCGCTTGCCAAAAGCCCTTCTTTGGCCAATGAAAAGGGATGGAAGTGATTTGTCACAGCAGAAGCCGTAAGGGGCCATGCCTGCTGGGAGATGCTCTTCTTTTCCTCTACCACAATGGCTGTCCCTATGCTGATGATGCTGCCCCATGAGCCTGGGGCCCCATATGAAGCCCCTGAGCGACAGAGTGGCACCAACCTGCAAGGTCCACACAGCACAAGTGAATAGCAGTGCTTTGTTCCAGTGATCTCGAAGCTCCCTGTTATCATAATCTTATCTGAGTTGAGTGGTCAGGCAGTGGGGAGCAGCTCTAGTTGTTTCCTTCTATAGAGAATATCATAACTTCCCCAAGTTCACAGCCAATAGATGAGTTTGAATCTGGAAAATAAAATAAGGCCAAAAGCTAGTATCATATAATAAAGAATTTGACAAGCTTCTGTCCCTGGTTCCTGGGAAGGAGACTCTAAGTCCTTGGAATTTCCCAAGTAATAGGAGTGTCTTCATTGTTCATGAGCCCCTGGTTTATATCTGAGTTTATGCTAATGAGCTGACTCACATGGAACCCTAGATTGTTTCAGGATGCACCTATCATGCTGGAAAGACCAACGATGTGATTGATTAGAGAGTTAGGGCTTTGAGCCACCAGCATCAGCCTGACCTCCCAACTTCCAGGGAAGGGTGGGTGGGGGGCTGATTATTAAGTTCAGTCACATGGCCAATGGTTCAATCAGTCATGCCTTTGTAATAAAACCTCAACACAAACTCTGGACACTGAAACTTGGTGGAGCGTCCTGGTTGGTGAACACATCCATGTGCTAGAAAGTCATGTGCCTTGATTCCATGGGGACAGAACACAGAAGCTCTGCATTTGGGACCCTTCAGAACCTACCCTATGTACTTCTTCATTTGGCTGTTTCTCATTTATATCCTTTATAATAAAACCATAACCACAAGCATGGCACTTTCCGGAGTTCTGTGAATCATTCTAATGAATTATCAAACCTGAGGAGGATCATGGGAACCTCCCAGATTTGTTACTAGTAAGTCAGAAATGAGAGCAGTCGTGGACCACACCCTTTAATTTATGGGGTCTGCTTTAACTCCAGGTGGTTAGCGCCAGAACTGAATCACTGCATACCGGTTGGTGTCAGAATCACTAGACAAACAGGTCAAACAGTAGATCAAGCTGGGAGATCCAGGCAGGAGATCCAGGGGACTTAGCATGACGGGGTAGAGATGAAAGGCTGTGCATAGGCTGAGGCATCTCTCAAGTCAGCTTCTTCAACCTCTCACATTCCCATCTCCTTGCAGATGAAACTATTTCTTGCTGAGACACTGAATTCAGCCTGGCATCAATTGCCCTAACAGGGAAAGCTACCAAGCGTCTCCCCTCCCAGAGAGTGGGGTGCTTATGCAGGGATGGTGAGAGCAGCCCACTCCCTCATTCCAGTGTCCGCTCTGTTTTGCCCACATTCTTACTCTGTGAGTACATTCCTCAGGGGTTAGGCCACAATTCACAGTTCCCATGGTCCCTTGAGTCTGCTCCTAATTTGTCTTCTAGGAATTTCTAAAAGCTCATTTAAACATCAGGATGCGAGGGGAAAGTACACATGCCCCTTAGGATAGTCCAGTTCTCTGATATAAGCTTCAAAAGCGTCTACCTAAAAGGTGGCTTAAACTGCAAATATATCACTTCAAAAAAAAAAAAGTTAGATGAAATAACAGATGACATTCATCATTCCAGTCCAGTGTGTAGTGAGCATTTAAACCGAGTCTGGCAAAGCTCTAGGGAAGAGGTGGCTGGGGAGAGGGGGGTGATAAAAAGAAGTGTGACATAGTCCTTGGCCTCAAGGCCTTGACCATCTATTTGCAGAAACAAAGTTTATAAATGGAAAAAGTACTGCAAGGCAGGCCAGGATTAAATTTCCAAGTGAGTTGGACAGATAGAGAGTCAGTCTGGGGAAGAATTTAAAGAAAGAATTGAGCCTTAAGGAAACGTCACAAACAATGTGGGTCTCTAATGGGCCTTTACCAAAGAAAAAGATTTGTTTTTTTTAAATTAGCTATTTTCATCATATACTCTTAACCTCCTGAAATCACATCAAAACCCACATCTGTACATTGTCATAAAATGTCTGAACACCATGGTCAGGAGGCTGGGCCCCTACACTCACCTAGTGGATAGGTTGAGTCTTAAGGATGACTTTCCAAAGAGGAAAGAGGACCAGCCAGCCCCTTTGCCACCCAGCTCCTTTCCTCTTTGCTCCCTGAGAATCTGTTTTTGCCTCTTATGTGTGGTACTTTGAAGGGTACATAAGGTACCCCAAAACCAGCCCATAGGAGGTCAAGAGCAAAACAAATGTAGAATTCTTTGGTTGTACTGAGAGTGGAAGTCAATATACCATCTGCAAAAGATCCTGCCTTCACTCAAATGAGCTCAGTCAGAAAGACAGACAGCAGGCTCTCGGCCAGGTTAATGGGGAATAAACCCCCCCAAAAAATAGAGTCCAAAGCACCCTCTGGGACTGGACCCCAAAGAAATGACTGAGTGTGAGGAACGCACACATGACCCAACTGGTGGCTGTGGCTGGAGCTGTGGTACAGTGGGCAGACAAGTACCAGGAGTCCTCAGGCCGTGCAATACTGAAGGGCAGCAATCGCATGTCCGAAGACCAGGTGGGCTGTGACCTAGAGCAGAGCTCAGACATCTGCTGCAGAAACAAGCAACAGGATGCAGTATCCAGGTAAGATTCAAAATCAGGGCTTCGGTCCCAGGAGTGAGGTGGGAGTGTTCCACGTCCTCTGGGAAATCTTCCCTAGATTAGTCTCCCGTACCCAGTCTGGGTTAGGGGTCCCTGTTGAGGACTCCTGCAATGTCCTGTTCTCACCTCTTCTTTCTTACCTTGCATTAAATTCCTCCATTTCCCGGTCTATCTCCCCAGCTAGAATGATCCCACCTTGGGGACCGCCTCCATGTCTGATTCATCTTTGTAGCCATCAATGTCCTACACACAACAAATGCTCAGAAAATGTCTGTTGCTGCTGTTGTATGTAGATTGCAAATCAGGGAATTGAGACAGAAGCCTGGTAAGGAGCACATAGCTGCATTTAGGGGAGCCCATGATCCTGAGACCATGTGTGAGGGCAGAGTCTCCACAAGCTGATGAGACCTCAGATTGCTATGGAGACTTAGCACAGAGTCCATCTGCTAATCAGAGTGGCTCAGAAACTCAGAGGGGCTGAGCCTATGGTTGGATGGTCACTGGGTCCCAGAGCCTGTAGTTGTTTGGGGCTGGAGAATGTTACAAGAGTGTTCATGAGAACATTCACTGTTAGGCTTTCACTGACACTTAGTATGAAGTAGCCTCGTTTACACTGATCATGCTCAAGCCATAAAATCCAAAATCTAAGATTGTCAACCCAACAATGGTTCTGCTTTTCCCCACCCTTGGAGGGAAGAAAAGGAGCTGTGCTCAAAATGTAGCCCATTTTGTCTCTTGACTTAGAGATGGTGTTTTTGAGCACACACACTTCTAAACCCTCCCAATACCCACCCAACCCTCCTCCCAATCACCCCCAGCAACTGACTGGTGCCCTGCTACACATAGTTCCCATTCCGTGTTCACTATGCGATGTGTGCCTGCAAGGAAAGAAATCCTTATCGTTTAATCGCTACTCCTTGCCAGAATCGAAATAAAACTAAAAATAGAACTGAAATGGGATGGGAAGGGAACTTGCCTCCAAGTAGGGTCAGGGAAATAGTGGGGAGGGAGAGGGTCTAAGCAACATCATTGTAGCTCAGAATGAGGCTCTTCCGGTCAGACACTAGTTCTAAGAGCTAGCCCCAGGTCCACAGAGGCCAGTGTGGGCCCTTCCTTGCAGCATTCCAGGCACTGAGCAGGGAGCCAGCCAGTCAGCCCAGGGCCAGGCTTCCATGGTGAGAGCCAGCACTTACTTGCATAGCAAGGTCTTGGCCACCACCATCAACCTCCAGAGAAACTTGATCCATGGTAGCACACTGCTCACATTCTAAAGACCTTTCTGCTAGTCAGTGCCTGTTAACTAAAGCATGCCCTGCTGCTGAGGACACGGTTTGGTTACACGAAAGGCTGCCATCCCCTTTCAACTCCTCTAGGGACATGCTTAGTCATTTCATTTCCCTTCTTGTGTAGAAAGTCAGTGGCAACTGTGTCCTCCCCCACTTTAGGGCTGGTGAGAAGAACAGGTCACATGTTTTTCTTTGAATAGTTCCTGTCTTCTGGGCCATTTTCTAAGTGACTTACCTGTCTCATGTCAGTGCACAGAACGATCCTATGAGGTCGACTGCTGTTCCCATTTCACATGTGGAAAAGCCAAGAGAAGTGGTAGAATCAGGCTTACCCCCAGGCGGGCAGACTTCAGGGTCCATGTCTACTGCCCTCCCTAGGAATCTGGAGGTCAGGGGTCAGGAGCAGGCAGGGTCACAGAAGGCTCTTGGTGTCCTGCCCCACTGTCCCTGCTTCAGTGGGAGGACTGACAGAGGGCAGAGCGGGGTGCTCAGTGCCTTGCTGCATCATGAGAGGTTCAAAATATCTTCCAATAATCAGTAAATCAGAAGGGCTAACTTGAATCAGGTTTGGTTTCTCTTTATCCACACTTCAAAACCTGTCCTGCCCGCTCAGCAGCATTGGTATCTGCCTTTTTGCATTTCTTTAAAGTCAAGCAACTATTAACTGAGCTGAGGAATTCAGGGATGGAACCAGACAGTTTCTAGACAGTTTCATCTGTCCCTAAGATGACATGTCCCCTGGGTCCTTTATCCACCTGGAGCAGATGATTTCAAAAGAAACCAAGAGTGAGAGACTTTGCAGGGCAGGGGGTTGGGGCCGCAGAGACCACAGGCATCAGAGAACATGCATGAGAAAGAGGGAAAATGAAAACAAAAGGGAAGAGAGAAAATAGAATAAGAAACTAAGACGACAGAGATATTTTTACAGTAAGTCGTGTCTGCATGTGCATTATTAGTCTGCTGGGGCTGCCGTAACAAAAGTACCACAACCTGGGCTGCTTAAACAACAGAAATGTATTGTCTCACAACTCTGGGGGCCAGATGTCCCAGACCAAGGTGTCAGCAGGGGTTGCTTCCTTCTGAGGGCTGTAAGACAGATTTGTTCCCAGCTTCTCCCTTCACTTCTGGTGGTTTGCTAGCAATCTTTGGTGTTCCTTATCTTGTAGAAGCTTCACCTCGATCTCTGCCTTATCTTCACCTAGTGCTCTCCCTGCATTTGTCTATGTCCAAATTTCCCCTTTTTATATGAATACCAGTCATTTTGGATTAGGCCACCCTGATGGCCTCATTTGAACTTGATTACTTTGTAAAGACTCTGTCTCCAAATAAATTCACATTCTAAGGTACTGAGGATTAGGACTCAAACATCTTTTTGGAGGGACACAATTCAGCCCATAATGGCATGCATTTTACTGATTTTTAAGAAAGGGTCTAAGCCTGTGAATTTCGAAGGACTTAAAAAAAAATCCTTTTGGGCGCCTGGGTGGCTCAGTTGGTTAAGCGACTGCCTTCGGCTCAGGTCATGATCCTGGAGTCCCGGATCAGGTCCCGCATCGGGCTCCCTGCTCGGCGGGGGGTCTGCTTCTGCCTCTGGCCCTCCCCCCTCTCATGTGCTCTCTCTCTCTCATTCTCTCTGTCTCAAATAAATAAATAAAATCTTTAAAAAAAAAATCCTTTTAAATAAATGCATCAGATAATTGCCAACTGCTACCTGTGTTTGAGTAGAGAGCAGTGAGGGTGTTGACCCTTTTACATTAAATTCAAATTTCTTGTGGGTTCCATTCTATGACACATACTTGCAGAACCAGATGCCTTGGAGCATCACTTCTATTATTTGGCCAAGACCTGTGTTATAAAAACCTTCTCTTCTCTGTCTGTCTCTCTCTCTCTCCTACCTCTTCCACTGAAGATTCAAAGTCAGCAACAACTGAAACGAAAGAAAATTATTTTACTTGGTAATATAAAAATTGGCTCCTTTTGAAGGGCAGTATTGGATGGTATTTGAGGGAAACTGGTGCAGGACTTTCTGGGTTCAGATCCCAGCTCTGCCATTTAGTAGCTGTGCTATCCGGAGAAAATTCTCAAATTCTATAGCTCAGTTTCCCCATCTGTAATAAGGGGTGAAAATAGTACCTCCCTCATAGATTTGTGAGAGTTATATGACGTGATATGGATATATCACATTAAACAGAATCTGAAGCCTAGTAAGCCCCACATAAGTACTTGCTATTAGATAATAGTTAATAGTTAAACTATTTTGTTTTAAGTCAAATATAAACTTTACCCTAAATGAATTTTTAACTGCTTAAAGCACACTGAAGTTTGATCAGAAAGTACAGAAGAAGACAACATACAAAGGCAACAGAGCTAGAAGTTTAGATTCAATAGAGGCTGGAAAAAGAAAATAATCATGATCAGGAGGAATCATCCCCAGCAGTTAGTGAGGAGGAGGTGACAGGTCCACTGTAAGATTCATCAGGGACTGTGGGAAGGACACTAAGGCACATAACAAAAGACTGCCAAGTGAGAAGCACTGAGAGTAAAAAAAAGTCAACATCATCAAGGAGGAGAATTGGGTGCTGGGAAGCACAATCAGAAAAAACATAGGAGCAGTCACAAGGGCCAAATGGTTAATTTGCTTGACAGGCCACCATCACCTCTTACCTGGGTTAATGCAATGACCTCTTCTACGGTCTCCCCTGCTCTCCCTTCGACACTGCCTCCCCCAGCCCCACTCTCCACACAACAGCCAGAGTGATCTTGTTAAAACATAAGTCAAATAATCTCACTCAGTAAAAGCCAAAGTCCCTATAACGGCCTGCAAGGACTCCACATGACCTCTCTACTCCTTACTTCTCCACTTCTTACCTCTCAAACATCAGGCATGATCATGCCTTGTATAAGTTTACTATTGCTGTGTAACAAATTACCCCAGACTTGATGACTTAAAAGAACACAAGTTTGTCCTAGAGTTCTGGAGGTCAAAAATCCAACATCAGTCTCACTGGGCCAAAATCATAATGTTAGCAGGGTCGAGTTCCTTCTGAAGATTCTAGGAGAGAATCCATTTCCTTGCCTCTGCCAACTTCTAGAGGCCACCTGTATTCCATGGCTCGTGGCTTTTTCAACCATCTTCAAAGCCAGTAGCTTAGTGTCATCACACCTCCTTCACAGATTCTCACCCCCTTGCCATCCTCTTGCAGACTCTTGTGATCATATTGGGCTCAACTGGATAATTCAGGATAATCTCTCCATCTCAGGATTCTAAACTTAATCACATCCACAAAGTCCCTTTTGCCATTAAGGTAACATATTCAGTTTTCTGGGATTAGGGTATGGACATGGGCTGTTATTTAGGTCTACCACATACCTCAAGAATATTCTTCATCCAGATACCCATCTGGCTCACTTCCTTTGGGTATTACCCAAAAGGTACTTTCTTAATGAGGTCTTAACTGACTACCGTCTTTGAAATTTCTATACACATATTCTTAACCCTTATCTCCCTTTTCTGATTTATTTTTCTCTTTAGTATATATTTTATGGATATATTTTTTATTTAGGAATATAAACTCTATATGCAGTAATTTTTTTTTGTTTTGATACAAGATGGACATACAGATCTATATTTAAAAAAAGGAGCACTGAAAATGGCTACAACATGAGTAAATATATAAGATCATTTCTTCTTATTTGAATCTCCTTAAAATCTAAGTCACCAGGGCACCTTATTGGCTCAGTTAGTTAAGCGCCCAACTCTTGATTTTGGCTCAGATCATGATCTCAGTGTCTTGAGATCAAGCCCTGCCTTAGGCTCTGTTCTCAGCAGGGAATCTGCTTGAGATTCTCCCTCCCTCAGCCCCTCCCCCCACTCGTGCTCTCTCTCTCTCTCTCTCTCTCCCCCACTCTCTGAAATAAATAAATATATATTTTTAAAGATGTTATTTCTTTATTTGGCAGAGAGAGAGAGCACAAGCAGGGGGAGCGGCAGACAGAGAGAGAAGCAGGCTCCCCAATGAGCAGGGAGACTGATGCGGGACTCAATCCCAGTACCCTGGGATCATGACCTGAGCTGAAGGCAGCCGCTTAACTGACTGAGCCACCCAGGTGCCCAAATAAAAAGCATCTTTTAAAAAAAAGAAAGATGCAATGTATTTTGGCACTTATATGTATTAGTAAAATGGAAAATATATGACAACAATAGCATAAAGTCTGTGTTGGGGGGATGAAAATATCCTATTGTAATGTTTTTATACTAAACATGAAGTGATATAATATCACATGATGGTAGACTATAATAAGGTAAAGATATATGCTGTAACTCTTAAGATAACAACCGAAAAAGTTATAGATAACAAGCCAACAGAGGGGTTAAAATGGAATTACAAAAATAATCTAAAAGAAATCAAAATAGAAAAAAGAATAAGTGGGATAAATAAAAGAGCAAAACAATAGACTTAAGCTTTAAAAATGTAAAAATAACATATATAAGAAATCATATTAAATGTAAATGGTCTAAGCATCCCAATTAAAAGGCAGAGACTGTCAGACTGAATAAAAAAGCAAGACCCAACTATATATACATATATACAACCTATAAGGAACACTCCTTAAATATAAAGACATAAGTAGATTAAAGGTAAAAATATATAAAAAGATACACCATTCTAATACTGACCAAAAGAAAGTTGAAATTATTATATTAATATCAGACAAAACAGATTTCCAGGAAATTACCAGGAATAAAGAAGGTCATCTCCCAAGGACAAATGGATCAGTTAATCAGGGGACATAATAATCTTAAACATTTATGTACCTAATAACAGAGCTTCAAAACCCATGATAGAACTGCCATAACTTAAAGAACTACAAGGAGAAATAGATAAATCTGCAAATATAACAAAAGATTTTAGTACTCCTCTTCCAAAAATAGATAGAAGAAGTAGACAAAATCACTAGGATATAAAGACTTAAAAAACATTATCACCCAACTTGAAATAATTGACATTTATAGAACACTCCACTCAACAAGAATAAAAATTCTGTTAAGTTACCAAGAGAGATCTGGTACATAAAGCAAGCCTCAATAAATTTAAAAGGATTCAAGTCACACATTGTGTATTCTATTACCAGAATGGAATTAAATTAGCATTCAATAGCAGTAAGATTTCTGGAAAGTCCCCAGATATTTGGAAACTAAAAATTATACTTTTAAATAACCCACATGTCAAAGAAGAAATCAAGTAGATATTTATAAAGTACTTAAAATTAAATGAAAATGAAAATACAGCATTTCAAAATTTGTGGCATGCCACCAGATTAATGCTTAGAGGAAAATAGCACTAAATGCCTTAATCAAAAAAGAAGAAAGTATCAAATCAATGGCCTCAGCTTTAGACTTAAAAAATTAGGAGGAAAGAAAAGTAAATAAAACCCAAACTAAAGAGAAGACAGGAATAATAAAAAAAAAAATTAGAGCCGGGGCGCCTGGGCGGCTCAGTCTCAGGGGGACTGATGCGGGACTCAATCCCAATACCCTGGGATCATGACCTGAGCTGAAGGCAGCCGCTTAACTGACTGAGCCACCCATGTGCCCAAATAAAAAGCATCTTAAAAAAAAGAAAGATGCAATGTATTTTGGCACTTATATGTATTAGTAAAATGGAAAATATATGACAACAATAGCATGAAGTCTGTGTTGGGGGGATGAAAATATCCTAATATTTTTAGGATATCACAGGATATTATAAGGCTCAAAGTGGCTACAGAGGAGATTGAATTCAGAGTTTTGATAGGTGTCCTAGGTCAAAGTCAAGGCCCTGATGAGGAAAAAAATAAAAGTGGGACTCTGAGACCTGTACCAAGATTATTTGAATGGATGAGACTGAGAATTTTGAGCTTTATAATATCCTAAATATCCTAAAATTGAGCCTTCGGCTCAGGTCATGATCCCAGGGTCCTGGGATCGAGTCCCACATTGGGCTCCCTGCTCAGCAGAGAGCCTGCTTCTCCCTCTCCCTCTGCCCCTGTTCGTGTTCCCTCTCTCGCTGTCTCTCTCTCTCTCTCTGTGTCAGATAAATAAATAAAATCTTTAAAAAAAAATTAGAGCAGAAATCAATCAAATAGAAATTAAAAAACAATAGCAAAAATCAATAAAATAAAAGCTGGGCAAAATCCAACAATACATAAAATACATAAATGACCAATAAAAAACCTTATATGATCTCAGTTAACATTGGAAAAAGCATTTGACAAAAATCCAACATCCATTCCTGATAATAACTCTTAGCAAACTAGGAATTGATGGGTATTTCCAACCTGGTATAGACTGTCTATGGAAAAAATACCATAACTAATATCACATTTAATGGTGAAAGACTGAACGCTTTTATCTATGGGTAACTGGAATGAGGTACAAGTAGAAGATAAGTTATTGTCTTGGTACTAGACACTAGACTGGTACATAGAGGAAGTTGACTGTTTTTAAGTGCATTAAAAACCTTTTAAAAAAAAGAAAATAATAAACTCAGGGCAGTCATCTGCCAACTCAAATATAGTGACAGTCAGAAGGCTTCAGTGCTGGCTTTAAGGAGACTGTACTCTCCTGCAGCCACAGGGCAGGCTAAGCTGAAAATCAGGCCCAGGATCAAACTATAAACATGGCAGAGCCATGTCTGGCTACAGAAGAGATTGAATTCAGAGTTTTGATAGGTGTCCGAGGTCAAAGTCAAGGCCCTGGTGAGGAAAAAAACTAAAAGTGGGACTCTGAGACCGGTACCAAGATTATTTGAATGGATGAGACTGAGAATTTTGAGCCTCTAGTTGTCCTAAATCCAGTGGACCATCAGAAGCACCCAATCCCACATGATGTAATGAGCACTGGGTATTATACACAACTGGTGAATCATTGAACTCTACCTCTGAAACTAATAATACACTACATTTAATTAATTGAATTTAAATTTAAAAAATAATAATAAATAATTTTTTTTTTTTTTTTTTTAAAGAAGAGGGTGCCTGAGTGGCTCAGTCTTTAAGCGTCTGCCTTTGGCTCAGGTCATGGTCCCAGGGTCCTGGGATCGAGCCCCACATCTGGCTCCCTGCTGGGCAGGAAGCCTGCTTCTCCCTCTCCCACTCCCCCTGCTTGTGTTCCCTCTCTCGCTGTGCCTCTCTCTGTCAAATATATAAATAAAATATTTTTTTAAAAAATTAAATAAATAAATAAATAAATAAATAAATAAATAAATAAGAAGCAGCCCAATCCTCCTTCCTAGAAAAGAGTACCCCTTGCCTGGAAAATTGAGCAGCAAAAGACCTTCCTGAAGCATATGACTTGCTTGAAGACACTTGTTCTCCTCTAGATTTGCTCCTGGCTACCCTGATTGATTCCAGGACAAAAGTAACCTAAATGGGAAAATATAGTCCCTGCTCTAGAATAGAGTTTACATACCCAAGGAATTGCAGTCCTGGATAATCAGTACTGTCAAAAACTGGGAAAACATGTGGGAATAATGTTGAGGGTATTGGAATTGGAGTGGGGAGACATAGGCTGATAAGGGAGAATTTATTTGACATGTAACTTGGGATTCAGTGTTGTGACAAGGAAACCTGGAGCCAGCCCTAATAGTCAATTGAGATGCCCCCTTGACAATTCGACATAAAGAAAACCTACATGTAATGAGGCAGTGATACCAACTTCTTTTTCATAGTATCAAGTAAAGGACCAGTCAGCACAGGAAGGTAAGGAGGTTAGGGTAGATTTACCAAATAAGACCTGAGAAGCCACCGTGTCTACACTGCCCAGGAAAGCCTAGAGGACACACCCTTCACTGAGATGATAACGAATGCACTGGTGATGGCTAGACTGACATCACTGAAAAGCCTGGGGATGGCTGTACTTTTTAGGGTGGAGTTGACAGTGAAAGATGATGTCATAGAATTGGGCTTTCTAATATCAGTGAGGATATCAGAAATTAGAATTGCAGATTCCAGGGGGCACTCAAATTTGGAAAGAAAATTGCATACAATTTCCCAGGACCAGAATAGTCATCAAGGTGCCTTGACTTGCAGGGATGTGTGGTGATAGCTACTAGATCCTCCTGGTGTTATCAAGGACAAGACAGATGGAGAGTCAACTAGGGTGCCACTCAACTTGTATTGAAAAGATTGAGTGCTGGTCCTTCATTCAATTTTCAGATCGAAATCATTCACAGATCTAGACCCTACTGACTGAAGTCTGTATCCCCTTGAGGAAAGACTTAGCAACACCATCACAAGTATATGAACTAAATTTGTTTCAAACCTCTCCCAAAGTGACCAGAGGCCATTTGCTGAAGTCACTAAACCCCAAAGAAAAGGTCTAGACAGACACTTCCAAAACTATTAGATATGGGTCCAAGCTGACACTGATACAAGGAGATCTAACAAGCTATCATGATCCTCCAGTTAGAGTGGGGAAATATGAAGATGAAGTGACACAGAATTTTTTCCAAATTCATCTTTCCTGGAAATACTCTCCAAGGTAGAGGACAAGTTGTTGCAACTTGCACTTACAAAAGAAATACGGTGCTTGGTCGGGCTCTTCAGGCTTTAGAGGCAAATACATGGCACATGAGAATACTTCTCTGACCCACTGGTCAGGTGACACAGAAGGCTACCAGTCTTGAGTGGGTCACTGAGCAAGAAGGAGCCCTGCAGCAGGTTCAGGCCATATAACTCATCAGATCCCAGAAAATTCCATGGTGCTGGAGGTATCTTTCATGGACCAGAAGTGTGACGTGGAGTCTCAGGAAATCCCCAGTAGGGAAGTCACAGCAGATTGCTAGAGCCCTGGGACAAGGCCTCTGCCTGACTTTTGTTGAAAACACGCTGGGACACCCACCTGGGAGGCTCTCTGTTCTCCTTTCTTCATCTCCATCCTTCTCATTCTTCAAGGGTCAGCCACCTTCCATTCTTTATAAAGCTTCTTCTGAGGGTTCCAGTTCACTCCTATGAATTCCTATCATATTTACATCCAAAGCCACCTAGTCTTGAACTTGCTGGTGGTTCTCCATGGGAATCACAATTGGGGTGATCTTAACATCTGTGGCAGAGGAGAGAGAGGCCTCCAGGCATGCTGCTCATAGCCCTCCACCTGCCTTTTGGTGAAACCAAGTATATTAGTCTGCTGGGTCCACCAGCAAAGTACCACTGACTGGGGGACTTAAGCCACAGGAATTTATTTTCTTGGCGTTCTAGAGGCTGGAAGCCTGAGATCATGGTGCCAGCATGGTTGGTTCCTTCTGAGGCCTCTCTCCTCGCCACACAGAAGACCAGCTTCTCCCTGTGTCTTCACATGGTCTTCCCTCTGTGTGTCTATTCCTAATCTCCTCTTTCTAGAAGGACCACAGACACAGTGGATTAGCACCCACCCTAATAACCTCATTGCAACCTAACCACCTCTTTGAAGGACCCATCTCCAAATACAGTCACATTCTGAAGTACTGAAGTTTAGGACTTCAACATGGGAATCTGGGGGATGGGAGACACCACGTAGCCCATACACAGTTCAGGCCCTGAAGGTGGCCTCAGCAAGCTGCCCCCGGTCTGGCTCAGGACACTCAAATCATCAAAGTTCAGGAACTGGAAGAGCCTTCAGGAGTGGACCTGCCATGCTCGACAGGTTCCCCTGTGTCCTTCTTGCTACTTTTCTGCCTCAAGGGCAGTGACTTGAAGCAGACATGGATGGAATCCTGGCTCTGCCTCTTACTAGGGGGGACACTCGTGTGTTCACTCACTCTTCCTGGCCTCAGTTTCCTCATCCATGAAGTGAAGATGAGACCACCTACCTCACAGAGCCCCAAAGATAACTAGTGCAAAGAACCCAGCACACAGCAGTACATGCTAGTCCCCTACCATTTTCTTTGTCCCCGGGGCTGACTCCCAAGCCCGCTTTGCTGCTCTTGACATTTGCGATGCTTACAAATATTTACATAGGATTTGGTTAACTTGCAAAATTTGACTTAAGCTTCATTAGGATTTTAAACTCCCAGAGGCAGTGCTCCCATCTGTTTGATTGTCTTTGTATTCCACTGAGGACAAGAGGACAGGCAGATAGGCCTGGACTCACTTGTGAAGGGGCAGGCAGAGGTCCCTGTACTTCTTTCCCCTTGTCACCAGGCATTATCTCAGCAGCCACAGACCTATCAGGGAAATCCGCTCTTCACCCCGTGCCAGGCAGTCCTGCCTCAGACTTTCAAATCAGGCCATTACCAGCCTGGAAGCTCAATTGTTATTCATTGGGCTTCAGCTTCTCAGCCCTTATCTAATCAACACACAAACCCAGTTATTCAGCCAGTATTTACATAACCCCTTCCCTCCTCAGCCCTCCATCCTCCAGCTGCTCCCCTGGGCACAAAGCTCTGGTTTTACTTAATCAAGTGTCCCAGGTAACAATCCATCCACCCGTTTGTGTTGGCAGTATTCAAAGGTGAGGGAAAGATAACACTGAGCCCTCTCTGCTGGAGCTAGGGCTCAGAGAACAGTGTGAGAGAGTCTTTTACACCAAGTCACTCCCTCTGTGTCCAGAACTCCACATGATCAGATTCCTTACTGCAGCCCAGTCTCCCCTGAGGAAAGAATGCCTGACAGATGAGCAGGTCACCTTCCCCCACATGAGATCTTCCACCACCTGCTCACCATGGGGTGGGCAGCAAATAATACCTGGGGCTTGCACTAACAGCACAAACTCCATACTGAGCTCTTCACACACAGCATCTTCTTTAACCTTGACCACAGCCCTATGCTGCTATCCCTATTTTACAGATGTGGAAACTGAGGATGAGTAAACTCATCCTGGGATAGACAGAGCTGGTAAACAGATAATCCACATTGATCACGAACTTGTGCCAATGGCTTGGCTGGACCAGCACTGCCACAGCCCAGGTTCACACAGCTAGGCTTCATCCCTGGACACCCTGCTTCATTGGGTGCTTCATGGGTCTCAGAAATCTGCCTTCTTAAAGCTCTACAGGTAATTCTGGCACTTTACTGAGTTTGAGAACCACTAGACTCCATGATCCCCAAGGTTGCCTTCCATCCGTGGACGTTCTCTCTCTTTGAGAGATTTTAATAAGAAAGGACACATTAGAGGCCCCAGCCTCCTCCCTCTTCCCTTGGTGACCATCCCTGTGCACTCTCTCAGGGGGTCTCCCCATCAAGTCGGATGGGAAGACATCCAACAGGCTCTGGATGAGTGCCTAGCTTCCTTCTGAAGCTATAAGCCTTCAGATGACCTGAGGAAGGGACCTCAGCTGTCATCTCATTCTGCCCCCAGAAGACTGAGGACTTAGGTGACAAGGTAGGTGATGGCAGAACTGGGGCAGGAGTCATGTCTCTAGATTCCTGTCCAGGCTCATCTTACTAGATGTACAACGATATCCTCTAGGCCTAAAGCACGGAGGGGACATTTCTGTTCAGGGTCAACTGTCCTCACTCTAACAGCCTGGGCTGATCTCTGACACATATCTAAAGTGAAATCTGAAGATGAAAATAGGAGCTTTGGGAGATGCTTTTAAAGGAGACCTTATCCTATAGTAGATCCCCACAAGGAGTGCCTTCAACACTTATTCTGTCTGAAAGGGTGTATGCAAGTTCCAGAGGTGACAGGTGTCCCTGTAGGGAGAGCTCTGGGGACCCTGGGCATTAGGAGCACCTCTAAGAGCAGCTAGCAGGTCCTTGGAGCTCTCTGTCCCAAGCCCTCTGTGGACACATAGTAGGTGTAGCATGCCCAAACAGCAGTAGCCCCTGATCTGGGCCAGTCCATAGGGCCATGTTCAGCCAGACCACACCACTGAGATGAAGACAAGACATCTCAGGAGAGTCCATAACACCATATCGACAAAAAACAAGCTCGGAGTGGCTCCAGAGCTAAACCCCACCTCTAACGAGGAACGGTTCTGATGTGAAAATGATTGGTTTCAAAACTGTTCCTAACTGGAGCACAGCGAACATAGAAGCTGGAGTTTTGATGCCCATATGAGAGTGCTCTTTGAGCTACCCTATGACCCAGCAATTGCACTACTGGGTATTGACCCCAAAGACACAGATGTAGTGAAAAGAAGGGCCATATGCACCCCAATGTTCATAGCAGCAATGTCCGCAATAGCCAAACTGTGGAAGGAGCCAAGATGCCCTTCAACAGATGAATGGATAAAGAAGATGTGGTCCATATATACAATGGAATATTACTCAGCCATCAGAAAGGATGAATACCCACCATTTGCCTTGACATGGATGGAACTGGAGGAAATTATGCTAAGTGAAATAAGTCAAGCAGAGAAAGTCACTTATGATATGGTTTCACTCATATGTGCAACATAAACAATAGCATGGAGGACATTAGGAGAAGGAAGGGAAAAATGAAGGGGGGGGGAAATTGGAGGGGGAGACAAACCATGAGAGACTATGGACTCTGAGAAACAAACTGAGGGTTTTAGAGAGCACTGGGTGTTATATGAAAACAATGAACCATAGAACACTACATCAAAAAATTATGATCTATTATATGGTGACTGACATAATATAAATAAATAAATAAATAAATAAATAAATAAATAAATAAATAAAATGAGAGTGCTGTTTGGGGACATCCTTTTCTCCATAAGGCATGAGTAGTAAGGATGCTAAAAAAGCAAGGCATTCTCAAACTCGCTCTCTCATGCTCACACACACGCAGACACACACATGCACATGAACACACATGTGCACATGCATACACACATGCACAAACACCCCTCCCACTCTCATTCACCCTCATTCTATCTCCCTCATGTGCTCACTCCCTCCCCACTTGCTCCTTTCTGTCTCGTCTTTTTGTAAATTCGGAATCATAGCAGACCTGGGTCTTTCCTCCAGCCACCCCACCCCCACTCCCAGAAAAAGCCCAGAGGAAACTGACAGTGATGCCAGGGAAAGGCTGCATAGACTGCCAGAGTCTGTGCAGTGGGATATCCCCCTGCTCCACGGGATGCAGCAAAGTTCCAGAGAATAGCAATGGAAGCCAGAGCCAAAGCCTCGACTTGCATCAAAGTGCTCTTTTGCCTGGAACTGTTCCCTGGGCTCATCTCCCACAGGAAGCTCATGGCATCCTAGGCTGAGGACATGATTCCAGATCCTGTGCTTCCAGACATCGGTTGCTCTAATTTCCCAATACACATGAAGCAATTTCTTTTCACTCATGAATTTGCAAAATAACAATGTAATAAGATGAATAGAATAGAATTCATGCTATGGCAAAGATATCAGTGGGTTATCAAACAGCCATATTAACCATAAATATAGAAAGCTATAGATGTACATCAACTTCAAACCCTGCACACACATAACTGCATTGTTAGCCTATTACTAATGTCCATGCCCCTGGTCCTCAGCCAGTGGCCTGGCCCGTTTGTCTGAGTGCTTCACTTTAGTCACCAGGCTGTCCTCTACCTGTAGGTCCTAAGCTAGTCCAGACTAGCCTGAGTCAGATGTGTCTCCTCCCTGTGTCAGTAGGGACAGGTGACTGCAGGAAACTGCTGAGTTCTCCATTGTCCTCCATCAAAGTTCAACCATAAAAATATAGAACCTCCCTACAAGGGCACACTGCATCCTCAAAGCCAGATTGCTCTCTGGCCTCTGGTGGTCCCCCATGCCTTCGCAAAGGATAAAAGTCCTGGACATTACATCTCTTTGTACTTCCCGAGTATGCATGTTCCATGAACCCCCCTGACATGCCCATTGCTGAAGAAAAGCCTGTGACAGGATGTGGTAGAGATTTCCAGACTTTGTGGGCACTGAGAAGGGGAGGGTGCCTCTTCCCCCAAAGGCTCCCTGGACGACCCCTTGTGCCTATGATAAGCCTTCCTCTCCATGATGATTTCCCTTCTCTCCCTCAGTATCAAATCTCTCCACCCACCCACCCCCCACCCTGGGGTATAAAATCCAGAGCTAAAAGCAACCACTGGGGCAAAACGCTGCCTCACCAAGGTTGTGGGTTTACCATTGTCATGTTGAACGTGAAGTGTCTGAGATACACAGAGAAAATTGTTAGCCACACTGCTTGAGGAATAATCCTAGAGAATCCTAAGTACCTATTAATTGGGTTTTAACAAGGAAAACTCCCCTTTGTTTTGTTTTAGCTTGTACTGTTTTCCTTTAATCTTTCTAAAATGTAAGCAAGCAAATGGTATACAACAAAACAAATGAGGTTGTTGGATTGGCACCAGGAGACCAGATTTCTTGTCCAGGTTCTATAATTGTCTAACCATGTCACCCAGGACAAGAGCATTCCAGGCCCAAGTTTCCTTGACTATAAAGACAGGGGGCTGCATTGGATGATTTTCAATGCCTATCCTACAGGTCTGAGTTCACTTTCCTAGTGGATTAAGTCTAGAATAGAGGACCTTTGGGCATTGAGGATGGTGCAGTGCCTCATGGTCCAGGAGCCCTGGACTTGGTAAAGTGGGTTGGTAAAGGGGTGGGCAATGGGTTTCCTGCCACACTCAGAGGTAAGTTGTCAGCTAGAGGGGGTTGGAGGTGGGGAAACGGTGTCTAGTCCAAGGGGGTGGGGTTCTGGATTCCACCCCCTTTCAACCAGGGCAACCCCACTTACACTGTTTTATATATTAGAATAAAAGATTAGCTCTTGTTTAATCAAGAAGTTACACTACAAAAAAACAGTGCACAAAGGACACTGATGTTGGGGATCTTATTGGATCAACTGAGAACCTGGAAATCACTCTTCTTTTCTTTGTTTACTAAATGCCTAATATGAGCTGGTTTTCTTATCAATTGCCCTTCTCTGGGGAAAAAAAAAAAAGGTATATTGTAGAAAAGATTTCAACCAATTTGGAGAATCTGCTTAGGAGTGATTCCACTATCTATGGCCTTCTGTGCCAAGGCTGCAGCCCTAAGCATATTAAGGAGAGGTTTGGCTGCTTTCCACATCAGCATCTGATGGCCCCATGGAAAAATGACACCCCAATGCAAGCAGAAATTTCTTTCAGCAAGGATTGCCTCCTGCTCTTGTTTTTTTCCAACAAAAGTGGAATAGGCAGCTAGGAGGAAACAATTTGTTCTTCTGCATGAAGCTCTGATATGTCTTCTACTCTACCCTCTATAATCATTCGCTTTCTGAACTACACAGCACCTACCCAAGTGGCAATACTGGGTAAAGTGAGAAATATTCACTGAAAGTCTGAATGAAGATTTCACTGATGCCCTGATGACTTTCCAGTGTTATCCCTTTTCATCTCTCTCCTCTTCCTCCCTCTGGTCTCCTGTCACCTCTCACTGAGTCTTTGCCAGTGCTCTGGAAACTGCTGCAAGGACCTGGGCCTTTATAAATTCAGTCTCAGTAGCCTTTCATGCAAAGGCTTCTGGTAGACTCTTTTCTCTTAAAGAGCATCAAAGCGATTTGATTTAAAACCTAGAAACGATGTCCCTCCCTTCTCCTCTCCAGTCTCTTCCAACTCTCTTGTACTCTGCAGCTGCTCGGAAGTCTCCCACTCTCTGAATATCTCACCCCTCACCCTGTTACCTTGATTACACCTCCAAATATTAAGCCCACCCAGCTTTTCCACATCTTGTCTCCGTCTCTTGCGAGTCAACTCTTGATTATATACATAAACTTAACCTCTTTACTAGCTACCTTAAATTGACTTACCCTTCCCTAGCAGACACCTCCAGAATTTTAGTGGCTTATAACATCCAAGGTTTATTTCTCACTCATGCCACAGCCAAAAAGGTTAGCTTCAGTTTCAGCCCTCTCCAGGTTGTCAGGAATCCAGGACTGAAGGTGAAGGAGCAGCCCCTCCCTGGGACATGCTGGTCTTCAGGCAGAGGGAAAGAGAGATGGTGTAGCCATGAATGGCTCTTAAGTCTTCTACTCAGAAATGGCTCCATATTGACCATCCCCTTCCAGGGCATTCCACAGCTAGGAGCCAGCAATGATATCCAGATTCACTCTATGATGCAGTGGAAGGCTCATGGCAAAGGATCTGGGGATCAGTGACTGAGGACAGTCACTTGACCCAGGTGACTCAAACTGTGCAGGTAGTTACTCTGCCCCAACCCTACCCCATTCATCCATCTACCTGGGGCCTGGCTAGTTGCCAGATAGCAAATCTGAGAGCAAACCAGACTTGACAACTCTTCACGTTACCAAGAAGACATGTGCCCTTCTCTCAATAACTGAAATCCTTTTGCCCTAGGCTAGTGGTGGGGACTTTCTTCTACAGGCTAAATTCTAGAAGCAGAGCAGGCTGCTTTAGTGGTCTGCTGACCTACAATCCAACTTCCATTGGATTTTATGTGAAGCTACTTCCATGGAGGTGGGCTAGAAGAGTGGGCTGCAATAAGCCAGGGAAGAGCTCCTTTGAAGCAACTTATTTATGCTTTTTTGTCTCCATGCCACAGTTTTGTCACCCTTTACTCAGGAAAAACAAACATAAGTCGTTCCATGAGACAGTTAAGAGGAAAATGATTGTGCAGCATTTTGGGAAAATGAATCAACAAGTGAAAATATCAGCAGATTTGCTGAAGAAGCAGGAGGGCAGCCCTCTTCAGTTGGGAAGACAGATTCTCTGACAAAGAGTTTGAAACTCCCTGATAAGCATTTTGTTGAAGAGGTTAAGTCTTTATCCTCCCTGCCAAAATGAGAAACCACCCTTTTTTTTTCCTGTAATAACAACTCGGGTGCTTAATCAGCAATTGTGTAGGAAAAAAGAATTGTGCATTTTAAGCCTGTTGGTTCACAATATAAAGGAGAGCCAAAAATTTCCAGAACTTCCATGTCTAGGAAACACTTTTCCTCTTGCCTCTGACCAGATAACCCAAGTGGAACATCTGCTCTTCATAGAAGGAAGGAAATGATACAAGGAAAAAGATTCCCGCAAATAAGTAAGCTTTGCCCAGGGGGTCACTTGAAGTGAGGTGGATGGAAAAGTAAATCACTTGTGAGAGGGAGAAGAGAGACAGAGACAGACACAGAGAGAGAGAGACAGACAGACACATACACACATGCACGCACGCACATGCACATGCACATGCATAGACTTGTTAACCCTGCCTGGCTCTGCTTCTCAGAGTTGCTCCAAGTGTCCACAAAGATTGAGCTCGCACCCCATTGCCTCACACCCTCAGAAATGGCCATACTCAATGTAGTTGAATTTCTTCTCCCATTGTAGGATTGTGTTAAGATACTGTGGAGTTATGGGCCCTCCCATATTCACCATGCAAGGCAACAGAGAAGCAAGGAGTAACATGCATTGTTTCCAGTCCTTCTGCCTGGCTGCCTGGGGAGGCTAATTATCACAGCCTCTGCTTCCAATGGCAATATGTTTATCAGGATCATAGCCTTCAGATGCTAATTCCATGACCTCACACTTTCTCCATGAAAGAGACCCCCAGTGAAGGGACAGAGCCCAGTTTGTAGCAGGAAAATGTGAAGCAACTTCAGTAGATAGAAGGGTTTGGGGAGGTTGATGGGAGCGTCACAGCAAAAGTGAAGCAGGAAAGACATCATTTCTTGGGTAATGAACTTCAACGAAGCCTTATTATTAGGAAGGTTGCTTTTATGCCCCAGTGTCAATGCAGGTGGATCCAGGCCTGCAATAGAAGCAATGTTCCAATGTGGAAGGACACGAATACTCAATCTAATTTGATATAAAATCTCAAGTTGTTTTTGTCTTTCTTTTCCCACCTTAGACATGGGACGTGCATTCTAGGATGGGTAGGGAGGGAGAACAGCCTTTCCCAGAAAGTGCACAGCAAGCACTTGTGTTTGTAAGTAGAGTCTTCCTGACAGCAAAGAAGGGAGAACTGATTTCTTCTGTTGCTAACGACTCATAATTCTGTTTTAAAGGCTCATTCTGATTCGGCCATCATGGCTTTTTGTAAAAGAAAATCCAGGAAGGGCGCCTGGGTGGCTCAGTTGGTTAAGCGACTGCCTTCGGCTCAGGTCATGATCCTGGAGTCCCTGGATCGAGTCCCGCATCAGGCTCCCTGCTCGGCAGTGTGCCTGCTTCTCCCTCTGACCCTCCCCCCTCTCATGTGCTCTCTCTCTCTCATTCTCTCTGTCTCAAATAAATAAATAAAATCTTAAAAAAAAAAAAAAAAGAAAATCCAGGAAGATGGCTTTAGTTCAAGGAGAATAAAGGATCCAGGCAGAAGGTGAGGAAGGGACTGAGAAGTAGAGACTTCAAGGGAGTCTGTGACCATGGGGAGAGAGTGGTCAGAGCAGGGCACTAACTCAGCATGTACAAGGAGGGAAGGTCCACCTGGAGGAGTGCAGTTTAAATGCCAGGAGCTCCTTCAGCTCAGGTGTCTGCCTGAGGAGACCCCAGCCTTTGCCTGGCCTGCACTGCACCCCGTCCCCCCATCCAGCTTCGTATCATAATCCTGGCTCCACACACCCCACACAGAGGCTCACACATGCACGCACACACACACATAATACAAAAGAGTCTTCTGGCATCATGCAGGATGGTAGACAGTGGCTCAACCTGTGTTAGGTTGAGCTGAATAGCATGAACTAGAAGTGTAAGATATCAACACATACTAGGAATAAGCATTCCCTAAAAAACAAACAGATTTTATGATTATCTGTGGTAAAGCAAATTTGGGGAAAACTCCATACCATAATCTCTACCTAAGATTACATAGTATTATGGCAGCTAGACTCCAAGTGGCCCCCAAAGATCACCTTGTTTTCTGAGAGAAGGTGGTCAACATGCCATGGGGAGCAGCCCTCTGGGGAGACACACATAGAGAAGAGCCGAGGGCTCCCACCAATAACGAGCACCAACTTGCCAGTCAGATGAGTAACGTAGCTTGGAAGTGGATCCCCCAGCCTCAGCCGAGCCTGCAGATTACGCAGCCCTAGCCAACATCTTAAGTGCAATTTCATGACAGACTCTGAGCCAGAACAACCCAGCCAACCTGCCCACAAACTTCTGATCCACAGAAATTTTTAGCAACATTTAACATTTGTTGTTTTTAGCCACTAAGTTTTAAGGCAGTTTGTTACACAGTGATAGATAACTAATACAAAACTGTATTAACATATTTTAATCTCAGAAGGCATTCTGCATGTTTTTACCTGTATTTTACTTTGTTTGACTCAGTATTTTCTGAATGCTTTAGTTACAGAACAGTTTTTTCAAAGAATGCTTTGTTAACATCACAGGATGCTAATGTTCCACAGAGCATGGTTTGCGAAGATCCAGGCTAGCTGTGGTTGTATTTATTATTAAAAAACTAATTCATACACTTTATTTAATAGTTTGATGCCAGATAATTATCTCTAATAAAACGTACTTGAATAAAAACTTAACTCTAATTTTAGGAATATAACATATGCATTTAGGTAGCTTACCATTTAAAGAAATGCTAAAGAAAAATTTTGTCCAGTTAGCATTTTGAAAATAGAAATGCTTTTCCTACTCCATTTTTCAATGTATTGGTATTTGTAAATTTGAATTTTATTTTTGTGACTCATTCAAAACATCTATAAAATGTGAGAAATCCCTAGCCATTAAAAACGTTAACCCCAGTTACTGGACAAAATAGGAAAACCAAGCTATCTGCAGCCCTAATGGCTGATTCTAGTGCATTAGTGATTACATACATCAAGAGAAACCCCATTTATTAGATCAATTAGGGGAGGTTTTTCTTCACCAAAATGGCATTTTATGCTTTACAAAAGATTCACTTAAAATAGCTTATTGCTTTAAATAGAGAACCCCTCCTTCACATATTTACAGACAATTAACTACTTAGGAAACTAAGAAACAAAGTATTCAAGGTGTTTGATGATCAATTTGAAATGAAACATCTCCGATACTATAATGTCAGCCAAAGGTAAAATATTGATAAAAAAACAATTTACACACAGTTTTTTAGGAATACTCTTTTTTTATTTAAATTCAATTAGCCAACATACAGTACCTCATTAGTTTCTGAGGTATAGTTCAATAATTCGTCAGTTGCATATAACACCCAGTGCTCATCACATCTCGTGTCCTCTTTAATGTCCATCACCCAATTACCCCATCCCCGCACCCATTTTTAGGAATATTCTTAACAAAAGCACCACTCCAACACAGATGTACCTCCCTGGTGCTCCAACATCAAAGATGTTGGATCAGTCCATAGCTGAAAGGCAGAGGTAGGCCCCCGTTCCCTTATGCTAACCAAAATAGGGCCAGTGCCTTGTTAAGCAATCTCAATTTAGTGGTGAAAACTGGCCTGTAATAACATTGTCAAGAAGTTGGTTCACATGATCTCCCCAGCTTGCTTCTCAAATTCCTCTCATTAAATAGGACTCATGCCTGTTTCATGTAAAAATCCCTCTTCCTAGTTCAATATGTTGCCCATGAAGATTCCATGGGGTGTGCAAAGTAGAAGACTGACTGGCCCCTGAGGACCATAACCGTGAGGCCCTCGGTCACCTAGCAAGTTGACATGCTGCTGGGCACCCAGCCCTGGTCCACCCCCTTCATTTGACACAGACCAACTTTATTCAAATCCAGTCTGGGTATCTTCCCAGATTGCAGCAACCCTCCAAAGAGGGTGAGCCCAGCCTGCATCATATGGGGGTTGTGGGCTCCTAGGAGCTTAGATTCAGAAGACATGGAATTGCAGTGGATGAAGAAACCACCCCATGTTTTCCTTAGTTCCAACCAGAAGATTCCACAAGTGCTGTGGACAGACAGAAGGCATATAAAGAAAAACCATAGTCTGTGTCCTCAGAAGTGTGCAGTCTAATGTGGAGGATATGTCTAATACATCCACCACATGGAGAACAATTCAGGGCCAAATCTGGTGTCCTCAGTGCTCTAGGATTTGATGGCTATGTAGCTAGAGAAGCCAAAGAAGCCTCATGAAGAAAGTTGATTTGGGATGGACTTTAAAGAATGGATGGCAACAATGACCATAGCCATGCGTGAGTCCTTCCAATTTGCCCTATGCAAAGTGCTTTGTATGTGATTCTCCACCATGTCATTCTTCTGTCAACACTAGGAAATTGCTCTTACTATTTTCATTTTATGTGAGGTAATTCTGACTTTAAAGGTTAAATAAAGTCACACACAGCCAGCCAAGTGGTAATTACACAGATCTCTTTAACGCTGAAGCCCAAAATTACAATTTTACACATTAGGGTGGACAGGAGGCAGGATGAACTGTGCTTTTCAAAAAGGCAAAAGGAGGGGCACCTGGGTGGCTCATTCGGTTAAGTGCCTACCTTCACTCAGGTCATGATCTCAGGGTCCTGGGATCAAGCCCCACATCAGGCTCCCCACTGCAGGGAGTCTGCTTCTCCCTCTCCTTCTTTCCTCCCCCTGCTTGTTCTCTTTATCAAATAAATAAATAAATAAAATCTTTTAAAAAAAAGGCAAAAGGAATGATGGGGATTTGAACGAGCCTCGGATCTGTGTGGGGGTACTTAGGGAGGGGAATCTTGTTAGCCAGCAGGGGTCAACTTGCAGAGGAGGGGAGATGAGGTCAAATATGTTGGGAAGGGCAAGATTATGGACCATCTTGAAGACCTACCAGGGGACCCTGGCCTTGGAAAATATGACAGTAGGGACCACAATAGGTTCTGTAGTAGAGGCCAGGCTGGGGCCAGCAGGAAGGTCATAGAAGAGATCCAGATGAGGACACTAAGTGTCTGGAGTCATTGTATTAGAAAGAAAAGAAAGAAAAGAAGGGAAGGGAAGGGAAGGGAAGGGAAGGGAAGGGAAGGGAAGGGAAGGGAAGGGAAGGGAAGGGAAGGCAAGGGAAGGCAAGGGAAGGAAAGGAAAGGAAAGGAAAGGAAAGGAAAGGAAAGGAAAGGAAA
>NW_023270380.1:431845-442646 GCF_011800145.1 Mirounga leonina
AAGGAAAGGAAAGGAAAGGAAAGGAAAGGAAAGGAAAGGAAAGGAAAGGAAAGGAAAGGAATGGAAAGAGGAAAGGAAGGAAAGAGGGAGGGAAGGAGGAAGGAAGGGAGGGAGAGAGGGAAGAGGAAAGAAAGAGAGGGAGAGACCGAGAGAGAAGGAATGAAAGAAGGGAGGAAGGAAGGAAGGAAAGATGGGGAAAGTGGAGAAGCATTCCACAGGGAGGAGCAAGAAGGCAAGGTGGAGGGAGAAGGCAAGAGTCAAGATAAAGTTGCTATGGTCCTACAGAACATCCAGGCCCAGGGCAGGGGCCACTGAGCTGCCCCTCCCCAGGGGCCAGATCTGCCATGGTGTGGCTGTCTCCCCAATGAGTGTGATACTTCTATCAGGGTAGGACTTCATTTTGCTTACTGATACATCCCCAATGGCACCTCCCTCCCACTCCAATCCTTTCTTCCCTCCCAATGTTCACATGAACTCACACCCTTATTGCTCTTTCTTATGTCTCTAGATCTCAGAATAAAAAGAGGGGTAGAGGGAAGGAAGACACTTTAGTTGCTCTGTGATATTGGTACATTTCATAATTTCTCTGGGCCTCAGTTACCACATCAGTAAAATTAAGATTATAACCTCCTGCAGTTGTTAAGAGGATGAAATTAGAGAGCAAAGTGTGATCATTTATGGGGTACCTGGGTGGCTCAGTCAGTTAAGTGTCTGCCTTCGACTCAGGTCATGATCCCGGGTCCTGGGATCGAGCCCCGCATCGGGCCCTTGCTCAGTGGGGAGTCTGCTTCTCCCTCTCCCTCTGTCTGCTGCTTCCCTGCTTGTGGTCTCACTCTCTCTGTCAAATAAATAAAAAAATCTTTTAAAAACAAAAGTGTGATCATTTATTAAATGTAGATGTTAAATTATATATGCAAATTATAATTTACATATAATTTTATATGTAAAATTAAAAGTAACAACTATCACACTGAGTATTGTGCCTTCTCTCTATCTTGAATCTATTGTGAGTAGAATAATTGGACAGACAATGGGAAAATCTTGAAAGCAACAAGAACACATGACCCATCATATATAAAGCATCCCAATAAGATTAATGGCTGACTTACCAGAAACTGTGGAGGCCAGGTGCAGTTGGATGCCATATTTAAAGTGTTGAAAGAAAAAAGCCCATTGATCAAGAATTCTATATCTAGCAGAACTATTTTTTTCAAAAACCAAAGATGAAATAAAGACATTCCCAGATAAACAAAAACAGATAATTCATTGCTAGCAAACCCATCTTAATAGAAATACTAAAGGAAGTTCCTTGGGTTGAAAGCAAGGGACTCCAGATGGTCATTCAAATCCTCATGAAAAAAATAAAGAGTACCAATAAAGGTAACTATGTAATTATAAAAGATATTTTAAATGCATATTCTATTTTCTTCTCTGAACTGATTTTATAAACAGTTGCATATATATATATAATGTACTGTCAAATCTGTAACATATAGAAATGTAATATATTTGAAAATAACATCACAAAGGAGGTAGGTGGGGACAAACTTGTACCGGAGTAAGGAAATGACACCACATGGTAACACAAGTCCACAAGATCACATGAAGAAATGAATACGTACTTTGTACTTGCTCGTCTTTCTTTTCCCTTTGTACTTGCTCATCTTTCTTTTGCCAGCGTCTCTAAAAGGCATAAAGTATATAAAGTAATAATTATAACAATGTATTGCTAGGTTTGTAACATACATAAATGTCGGGTGTATAACAATAGTAGTATAGAAAAAGGAATGGGAGAATAGACTTACACAGGAGGAGTGTTTCTATATCTCAAGTAAATCATACTTAGTTAATAAATCTGAAATGCCTTCTAATAAGTAAAGATGCATACGCTAGGCCCTATGGCAACCACTAAAAACAAAACAAAACAAAACAAAAAAACCCAAGATGATCATTAACATATAACAATCATTAACAATGTTACAATATTACCCTAAGAAAATTGTCATAGGTATGCACATATATTAGTAACCAAAAAGTTAATTACAGAATAAACTGTGAAAAAAAATTTCAGATTTTTTAACAGAGAATTAGGCATGTATTTTATGTTTATCCATATAGAGATTTAAGTTAATGATTACAGTCATCTAAAATTACATTGTAGAGGGGCGCCTGGGTGGCTCAGTCGTTAAGCGTCTGCCTTCAGCTCAGGTCATGATCCCAGGTTCCTGGGATCGAGCCCCGCATCGGGCTCCCTGCTCAGTGGGGAGCCTGCTTCTCCCTCTCCCACTCCCCCTGCTTGTATTTCCTCTCTCACCGTGTCTCTCTGTCAAATAAATAAATAAATAAAATCTTTAAAAAAATAAAATAAATAAATAAAATTATGTTGTAGAACTGCATTAATGGAAAGGAGAGATAGTTACAATACAAATTTTAAGTGTTACAAAATAGTATGTACAGTATGGTCCCACTTTGAGAATGACATATATGTTTTTGCAATTTAAAAATTTATCACATTTTACTATTTCTGAAATGGATTCATCTTTCCACCGAAAGTACTTCTTTTGTTTGTAAAAGGCTATTAATTGGTTAAGATGTATCTTAGAATTGATGATATCTTGGAATCAAGAAAATACACACACACACACACACACACACTGGCCCACTCAATGCTGGGCTGGGACGTGAAACTTGCCAATTAAATGTGAACGTGCATGACCCTGCCAAGTCCAGGCAAAACCGCGAATGTTCCCAAAGGTTTGCTTGGTCCCTGGGAGGAGGCCAGGCTTCTCCACCCAGGTGTTCCCAGACCTGACCTGACCTGGAGCAAAGGCAGGCCATGAAGAGAAGAAATCACTGAGAGACATGGGTTGTTTGTTGTCTCAGCAAGAAACTGTCTAATATCTTCTCCTGAAAGTTAAATGTAGAAAGGAAAACATCAATCACCTCATGGGTCTAGTCAGTTAAGTTGTGGTTAGGAAAGGATCTATAATGTGATTAATGTTACTATTAAAGTGGATTAGTAGCCAACTTCCTGAGACTGTTCTGTCTAATATACGAGTCCCTGCTTACTCATAACTCCAAACAATGGGACGTGTTTTCGGTGTTAACACCCCACGGTAGCTTGTTCAACATTACCTCTGAGGTCTCTGTGCCCTTTGACTTCGGTCAGTGCCCTGTTACTGGGACCTTGTGGGGTCAGTGTTGATAGGAACTGTGTGGCCCATCAGGACAAGCCTGAGGTCTGCCCATCCCCCATTCATTCATTCACCACCCAGCACACAGCCATTCATTCAGCACACTTACTCTTATGTGGTATGTGAGGCACTGCGGTTGCCCCTGGAAACACAAATGTGAGGATGATAAGATCCAGTCCTAAAGGAGCTCATGGTCTAGCAAGTCTATATATACCATTCTGTTGGATTAAAAAGGAAAGAAAAAAGGCTCACCATTATGTCTAAGTTTCTTGTCCAACAGTGAAATGAAAAGGAATAACAAATCCTGTGTTCTGATCTGTGGCTTGATGCAAGGAGCCTTAGCATTTCAAGGCCACTTTGGGGAGGGCTAAAAGCATCAGAGGAAACACAGAAAGATCCTCAGAGAAAGGTAATTGTCTGTGTGGAGGGATGGGTGTGGGTGGGTGAGTGTGTGTGTGTGTGAGAGAGACAGACAGAGACAGAGGGAGAGACAGAGAGAGCACGAGAGCACACACTCAGTCCTCCAGTACCAACTATGGAACAAAGTAAGGACATTTCTCTGTGGCCCCTCTGCCTAGCTGAGGCCCCTCACTGCACAAACTGACCTGGTAGAAGTACAAAGTGCATCAGATGGGAGTCAAGCCCCCGCCAAGCTATTGTTCTTGGGCAAGCTTCAATTCTCTTAACCTCAGTTCCTTGTCCAAAAAGTGAGAACTGTAGAGTTCATGGAAATGTGTGGGAACATTTTTGATTGGCACCATGAACAGGGAAGAGGCCATGAACAGGAAAGGGGGCCCCAGCCTTCAGGGCCCGGGGACCTAGGATGCTAAATGCCCTGCAATGCAGGTGTCAGTCCCACCCACAAGCAATTGTCCCGATCAGCAAGACCCCGTGGTGAAACACTCAGCTAGATGGTGCCCTGCCTGGCATGTGATGATTCTAGGAACATTTCAAATGGAGCATCTCCATAAAATTACCAAAAGACACCCCTGATGGCCCACCACATTTCTGCTATCTAAGACTCTGGACATCCAGATTAATATTTCCAGACTGTGTCAGCTTCATGTATTTATTAACTGCAGTTCTTCCTTCTTTGTCCTAAACGCTGTCCTTCAAGCTTCAGTGGTGCCTACCGGCTCCACGGGGAGGCTGCTCCGTTGGTGAGCACTGGCCAGAGCCAGCTTCACCCAGCATCTCGCGTCCCCGGGTACCGATGTCCACATACCCGGAAGGGGCTTCTTGTCCACAGACAGTTGAAGCGCCCTTTAAATTACAGGCTCAGCTTCGATACACCCACCCAAAGGAAAACCAGAGAACTTCGGGGCTACCTTCAAATACAGCCAAGGACATGCCCCATGGGTGAAATGACAGCTCATTTACTAATTGAGGAAGAAGCATGCAAATCCAATCAGGAAGTAATTGGATCCAAGGCTTAAGACCTTATATTGGATGTGGGTAGAGGAAATCCCTTAAACTTACACCTCAAGAAAAATATAGCCTGCAGCTGCGAGAGAGAAACTTACCTTAAAACAATGTAATGACAAACAAGCAGAAAAATCAAAGACAATTTTACCTTTGCTTGGCATTTCACTACATGCCACCATACTGAACTTATTAACTGGCTATTTTTAGCACTTAGGCAAAGTCAATGGTCAAAACATCTGTTCACATGTGAATCCAGCTGATGAACAAGAAATGAAGGAAATCAACTGGGAATGGGGGTGAAGGGGGAAAGGCAGACTGAGAAGGAAAGAAAGAGGGGGAAGATGGGGGATGGAGGAGACAGGAAGGGAAGATAAAAGGGAAGGAGAAGAGAAGGAGAGGGGGAAACCATGGGGGGTTGGGAGTTGGGGGGGGCAGTGGGAGCAAGATCAGAGTTCAAATCCGTAGATTCAGCTTTTCCCTATATTTTTGTATATTATTAGGCTCCCACTTTTATGGAGAATTGGAAAAAGAGCATCAAACTTCTACTGGGGATAAAGACAAATACGGAAAATTTTAGTGACTCCTTTGCACAAGACTATTCATGATAAATGCCTTCCAAGGAGGAAACAGGAAGAATGGGGGGTTGACCTGCCTCCTCTGCCAGGCTGAACAGATTCTGCACTAGGCAGGGCTGGGGGTGGGGAGTGGCCCACAGGTTGTTTTGTCTATTCAGCCCCCTCTGCTCACACCACACAACCTTCTTCTCACAGCACCTCCCTCTGTTGGAGAATCGTTCCTCCCTCTCTCCAAGGGCTTCTACCATTGCCATATCCCACCCCAAAACTTGCCCTGGCCTGGCGCATTCTAATACATTCTACTTAGACACTGTGACTGGCCCAGGGATGGGCATGTGACCTGGTATTTCCAATGTGCACAATAAAAAGTCTTTTTGTTCTGGTGTTGTTACACTGATGTGATCTGTGTGTCCCTCTTCTGCTGTACAAGGAACAGGCCTGTCTTCATGAGGAGACTGAGTCCATCCACTGGCACCCGGGGGCTGAGAGAGGACAAGAGGAAAAAGAGATGCCTCGACCTCCCTCTTTGAGTCCTTAGATCCAATTGTGCCCAAAGCCACTCCATTTCTGCTTTTCCTAATTGAGGCAAATAAGTCCCCCTTTTCCTTAAGCTGGTTAGAGGGAGTTAGGTTTTTCCTTGCATCAGAAAGTGTCCTAATAGGGTATGGTTTGTCACAGCACCACCTTTAGAACTGAGCCACTCCAGCCCCTGAGTCTCCCACTGGAGACGGTCCTGCCCAGGCTCCCATCTGGCCACTCTCTCCCTGTGCGGTGAGGAGTCCGGGGGGTCAGGGAACCAGGTACACCTTCCCTTCCAGGCCAGACTCCTGAAGCTCTTGCCCCTAAATGTGGGTCAGCTCCCAGGGCCACACAGACCTCTTCCCTGAGTCCATCGTCCAAAGGACAGAACACCCTGTAGATGAGTGAACTCCTAGGCTTGAACAGCTGTCTGCGGGGGCAGGAAATTAGGGTGTCCACCACATGGACATAAGGCCATCAGGATGCAGAATAGAGTGAAGCCTGGGCAGTGGGGAGGATTTTCATCTACACTCTTTCCTGAGTTCACAAATATGGGGTGGGGGTACATTAGATGCATTTAAACCTCTTCAAAGGTTTAAACCTTTCAAGAGGTTTAAACCTTTTGAAACCTCTTCATACCCCTTCATGGGTATGAAGTCAGTACCATGACCCCATTAAACAGATCAGCCAACAGAGTAGTCAAGAACGTGAGAGAGAACATAGTGTGGCCAGAGGTAGGGCTTTCATGAATTGGTGACATTCTCTTATATTTTGTGTCTAAGTAACAAGGCAAATGCCCCATACCTGCAGGAACATCATAGCCACACCTGGCAGAGGTCATGCGCAGTCCACAAGGACACTCACATGCAGGAACCCTCTCCCAGTCAGCTCTCGGAGCGAGAGTGGGAAGTGGTCAAGGTTGAGCTCTGGGTTTTCTGGTCACCTTCCAGCTGTCTGTTCTGACTTTCCCCGAATTTTCCCTGCCTGCCTGTCTAGGCCAGGCCCTCAATATCTTCATACTTCCCTTTCCTCTTGCAAGAGAATGAAATGATTAATAAACCACCTCATATGCATGCTTTGTAACAAGTTTCCCTCTGTATTAGATAGAGCTTGGCTGTACCACGCAGCACGTACTCCAGCCCAAGCACGGGGATTTCTCACAGGATAGTAAATGGTTTACAGCTGAAGAAACACACGCTAAGCTGCCTTTCCAAGAACAGCAAGGAGCTCCCCCTGCCACCATCCCTAACATCTTGGTCTCACAGAGAAGCCACTGCTATGGTCACTGGCGCCAGCAACAGGGCTTGTGCCTGAGCTGCACAAACCCTGCCTCTGTCCCCATCTGACTCGGCTCAGAGGGCAAGTCCTTCCTAAGTCTTCAAAAAGAAGCTCAGGGAGGGGGCGCCTGGGTGGCTCAGTCGTTAAGTGTCTGCCTTCAGCTCAGGTCATGATCCCAGGGTCCTGAGATCGAGCCCCGCATCGTGCTCCCTGCTCTGCAGGGAGCCTGCTTCTCCCTCTCCCGCTCCCCCTGCTTGTGTTCCCTCTCTCGCTGTGCCTCTGTCAAATATATAAATAAAGCCTTTAAAAAAAAAAAAAAAAGCAGCTCAGGGAGGTGTAAAACTGTTCACTCTGCAGGGACGAAGAGTAAGCAAAAGAACACCAAGCTTCAGTCAATTTGCTTCAAGGACTTAAATCTTGGGAGGCCAAGATAACCAGCCATGCACAAGGCCCCGGGCACCCCAGCAGCACAGAGCTGAGCAGCACAACAGCCTCCAAAGGTCAGTCCTCCCTATGTGCTCTCAGATCAAACCACAGGAACAAGGGAGTAATTAATCAACTTTTCCAGCCATGTCCAACCAATCTCAAACACCAGCACAAGCTAAACGGGCACAGGTTACAGGGCACAAAGTGGAACTCAAGAGAGGAAGCAAATTCCAGGAACCATCAGGAAACCACCACTTCTCTAGATGATTAATATTCATAAAATACCGAGAACTCAGATTGGACTTACCTTCAGAATCTCAAAGGGTCCCTTTCCCTGTATTACACGCGTAACACCCTCATGCATAGACAAATGCTTTCATCTGTGCGAGGCCCCCACGGCAGCACCTGCAGCTCAGAGCTCACGGGGGCATCTGTCCGAGGCTGGTCTCCTCATCCCACCCTCACAGGACCTTGAGGTGGGGCTGCGATACAACCCCTGCCTTGGAAAATACACTCAGGAAATGGCCAGAGGAGTCCCAATTTTTATCTCAAGTGGAATTCATTAGCAATTCTCTGAAGGTAAATCGTGGTGAGGAGAGGGAAGAGCAGAACACAAAACACATTGCTCATGACTGGTAATTAAAACCTGAATCGCTGGGCTGAGGCAAAAGGATTTTTATTTATTTTTTTTTTTTTAAGATTTTATTTATTTATTTGAGAGAGAATGAGAGACAGAGAGCACGAGAGCGGAGACGGTCAGAGGGAGAAGCAGACCCCCCGCTGAGCAGGGAGCCCGATGTGGGACTCGATCCCGGGACTCCAGGATCATGACCTGAGCCGAAGGCAGTCGCTTAACCAACTGAGCCACCCAGGCGCCCTAGGCAAAAGGATTTTTAATAAATCAGTTTAAACCAGAGCCAAATAGGAATGGGTAGAGATCAAGGCTGATTTTCTACCTTTTAAACATGGGTGGAGGGCGCCTGGGTGGCTCAGTTGGTTAAGCGACTGCCTTCGGCTCAGGTCATGATCCTGGAGTCCTGGGATCGAGTCCCGCATCGGGCTCTCTGCTCGGCAGGGAGTCTGCTTCTCCCTCTGACCCTCCCCCTCTCATGCTCTCTCTCTCTCTCAAATAAATAAATAAAATCTTTAAAAAAAAAAAAACATAGGTGGAAATCAAAGTTTCACAAAGGTAAACAGGTATCCCAGGCCACCCCAGCCTAGGTGAGAGCCAGGCTGAGTGCGTCCCAAGCTCTGTGTGCAGAGAGTTCCAATCTAAGTCCCTGCCAGGTGGGGGCAGGCGCCCTGCCATTGTTCCCATGGTGACAGAGTAGTAAACAGGGGCCCAACACCATGGGTATGCCTGCTGGCTTCTCAAGGTTGTTCCTTGGTTGGGTCTTCAAGGTTAAAATCCCTGGGATCTGAGGGCACCTGGGTGGCTCAGTTGGTTGGGCGTTGGACTCTTAGTTTCAGCTCAGGTCATGATCTCAGGTCATGGGATGGAGCCCCACGTGGGCTCCACGCTCAGCGGGGAGTCTGCTTGAGATTCTCTCTCTCCCTCTGCCCCTCCACCCCACCACACACTCATGAGCACGTGTGCACTCTCTCTCTCAAAATAAATGAATAAAATCTTTATTTTCTTTAAAGATTTTATTTATTTATTTGACAGAGAGAGACACAGCGAGAGAGGGAACACAAGCAGGGGGAGTGGGAGAGGGAGAAGCAGGCTCTCCGCCAAGCAGGGAGCCTGATGTGGGGCTCAATCCCAGGACCCTGGGATCGTGACCTGAGCCAAAGGCAGACACTTAACGACTGAGCCACCCAGGCGCCCTGAATAAAATCTTTAAAAAAATAAAAAGATCTGTCAATGTAGTTTTTAACATCACTAAAATAAAAAAGAACAATTCTATGATTATCTCAATTTTTACAAAAAACAGAGTTGTTAAAGTTCAGTATCTATAATTTTTTAAAAAGCTCTTAAGAAACTGAACAAATTACAAATTGAAAGGAAATGCCTTAATTCAGAAAAAGTTTATACCAGAAAACTTACAAACTTGCAAAAGTTATGCTTAAAGAAAAATTTTAGCCTCACTCTCTTTAAGACTGAAAGTGAGATAATGCTTTCCCATCACCACCATCCTTTAACACAGTCCTAGAGGTCTCAGCCAACAGGAAATTTCTTTAAAAAGAGGAAGAACATAAAATTTAGAAGGGAAAAGAAAAAAAAATACCATTATTTACAGACAATAGAATCATCTATATTAAGGAACAAAATGGATTCCATAAAAATTGCCGGAGACAGGAAAAACTAACTAAAATCACTATAGCATTTCTCTTTATCACCAAAAATCAACAAGAGAATGATAGTAAGAAGAAATGATTAACAACAGTGGCAAAAATTATGTCCAAGAATGAACTTAAAGAGTATCTCAGACTTCTGTGGAAAACAAAATTTAATTCTTTTAAAGGACATTTTAAAAGAGCTGAATAAATAGGGTGACATTTCATGATCTCAGCTGGGTTAACATCATATTTTAAACATATCTGTTTTCTCCCAAATAAATGTATAAATTCAATGCTGTACCAGTAAAAAGATAGCTGAACCTTACGAGGAGTTTGATAAACACATTCTAAGATGTATATGAAAGAATAATATCTACATACAGCTAAATCTATACTGAAAAAGAAGAGGAACCTAACCTACTAGATATTACTACCTTTCCTAAAGCCCCACTAGTAAGTCCACATGGTAACAGCTCAACAGCAATAATGGAGACAAGCATGACAGAGAGCTCCACCAGCGCAGGTGTGTTTGGGACTGCGATAGAGGTGAGCTGCAATCACTGAGGCCAGGACATCCTGGGACGGGCTTAGGAAACTGACTCACAGTATGGCAAAAAATAAAGCTGGATGCTTTCCTAAAGCCATATGAAATGATGGAAGCCAGATGGTTCAACACCCCAGTGTGGAAAGTAGGATTATAAGTTTTATAGAAGATAATGTAGAAGAAAACCTTTGTTCACTAGGAATGGAGAATAACTTAAACAGAATCCCCAAAGCACAAAACATAAAATATTGATGAATATGATTGCATCAAAGTTTAGGAGTTCTGTTCAACCAAGAACTCCAGAGCAAAGTGAGTATGTTGTACTTATTTAACAAATACTCCTATACTACATACTATATGGGCCAGCACTGATCTAGGTGCTTTAAAATACTGACTGATGTAATGTTCTTAGCAGCCTATGGAGTGGGTACTATTTTTATCCCCGTTTTACAGATAAGGTGCTGAACTGCACAGAGTTAACATTCCCAGGATCACAGAGGTAATGGGCATAGCCAGAGGCAAACGCAGGCCATCTAGATGCAAACATCTAGAGCCATGTT